>NW_020926159.1:426346-558846 GCF_003984885.1 Neopelma chrysocephalum
TAAGAACCGTCTATCTTTCAGCCTCGCATGTTCCTGGAGATGGTTCTGAAGGTGGAGAATGGCTTACCCCCAGGAAAGAGGATTTGGTTACAAGGAGCACCTTTCATTAATCTAAAGAGATTGCCAAGGGCTTGGCAGCACCAAAATGGACACAACTGGATCTCATCAGGGAAAGTGCCCCTCAAGCACACAAGAATTCAATAGCATTGGTGGAGTTGGTGGGGTGTGTGCACTCACTGTTTTATTGGGAAAAAATCAACCAAGGAAACACATACAGATAAAAGGCCACAGGTGACCCCTGAAGATGGATATTCCAGAAGACAATGCAAACATATTTTCCTCTTAAGTCACCTATTAAGAGGAAAATTTGAATTAATGTTTTGTTTTCTTTTTTTTTCACTCAATATGAGCCTGCCAGAGACTCGGGAATTTTGTGGTGGCAGAGAATGTGACACCTGGATATAGAGTGGATCCATCTCCTTATCTGTTTGCACTGCTCAGGAGACAAATCCGCAGCGCATATACTTAAAGCAGAGTGGAAAAATGCAGCAGAGACACTGGGTGGATATTTAAAAATTCCCAAAATCGCTGCTTGTTGACATGTGTTATTCCAGGGTTAATGGGATCCACCTGCAGTCAGCTTTCAGTTCCCCTGTTTCTCCCAGCAAACAAACAGTTGAAAGCCTTCAGCTCTTTTCCAGTGAGACAGTATGTAATATTCCTCCAGTCCTTTTCAAGCAACAGTCTCCAAAGCATTTTGTTAGGTCACACAAATCATAAGAATGACATAAATTTGTCTTTTCACATGTATTTTATTAGAAATACAGATTCATCACTCTCCAAAGCACAATCTTATTTTACTGCACTTTCTATAACCACTTCTTTCAGTCATAAAGAAAAAACAAGTTGAGTTTCTGACATACTTAAGAAAATTAATCGTATTTTAAACAGGTGAAAATGTCCTTTGTTTCCAGAAAAAGCAAAATAAAAATGTGCCATCAAAAATAATGTGAAGAAATTTCTCTCCTTTCAGTTTTACAAGACCATTGAAATTAAAATAATTTTCATCTTTCAGAGGATGAAAATGGAATGTATTTTTCTTTTCCACAAGTGGTCCTTAAACATGCATAACCTCACCTGCCTCTGCTAGGATGTTGATTATCTCCTCCTCTTGCCATGAGCAGAATCTGGGGCAGAGAAACGGTGAGAGTGACTTTGGCAGGAGTAGGAAGTGAGACATGGTCAGAGCAGTCTTGTTTTGTTGGTGGATTGCAACCATCTCAACCCACATCACTTAATCCATGTCACCTAATCCTTGTCACCTGCAGATTTTACAGCCTGCTTCCTCAAGAACTGTCTTAGGTGAGTAGTGACATGGAAAAAATGGGATCCTGCTGCAGACTGAAACCTTTCATGTTTCTCCTGGATGGCCCTGGACCATTCACAGGTGAGATGCTTGGGAGATGGATTTGATCCCAAGAAAGTGCTTCTCCATGACACCGAAACAAAACAAAACAACCTTAAGGGGTTATAAATAAAAGAATCTTTTCTAGAAATTATTTTAGGAACTACCTTTTTCTAAATCTTTTTCAGTTTGAAACAATTCAGTAAGGAAATTAACAGAAAAAGAAACACTTTCATTTAGAGGTGATAACTCTTTATTCACCTATATTGTAGAAAATCATTTGGCTTTTAAAAAATAATCCTGTCACTGAGTTAATGAAAAGGCAAGTTTTTTTCAGAACTTTTTTGTATTAACCACCTGGGGTTTTTTTCTCCCTAAATTTGAGACCAAATTAGAGAAATATCATTTTTAGTGGAATTGTCTTTTCCTGTGTGAGAAACTGGATTGTTTGGTCAACCTTTCCCTGCCTAGATGCAATGACTGAGCTGAGACATAAAGAACTGGAGATAAATATAAGGAAGAAGCATGAAAACTGGGTAATCCAAAATGTTAAATGGAAACTAGTGAGAAGAATTTTTTAATGGATTAAAAAAAAAAGTGTGAAAGTAGCTCTTCAGCAACAGGAGAAGACTCTTTTTACGATTTTTGATGGCATTTGCTGGAGGGAAAATGTGAGGGATAAGAATAAAACAGAGCATTGTCCATTCACCCTCATCAAAATTGTCTGGTATCCAGACCCTCCGCTCAGCACGAGCAGTTTGGTCCTGAAAAAAAAAAAAAAAAAAGAAAGAAGAAGAAAAAAAAAAGAGGAACGAAAAAGAAAGAAGGGAAAAAAGAAAGAAAAAGGAAAAGAAAAGAAAAAAAAGACCAACAACTTCCAGCTATGCTCCAGGAGGAATTTCATATGGAGCTAACTAAGGAAAATCGGCATCACAAAGCTCCCTTGGTCCCGTGAGCGAGGGGGGTAATAAGTGACAGATCCAGCGGGGAGGGAGCGGACGGAGCGGGAAGGCAGGTGCTGCAGTCAGTCTCCTCTCTGCCAGGAAACACGGGAAGAATGCATGACCAATTCGGTTTCAGAGCAGAATACTCTCTTTAATGGACAGAAAACACTAACCTTTTATTTTTTCTCTTCCTCTCCCTCTCCTTTCCCCCCCTCCCACCCCGTTTCCCCCCTCCCAGATTTAACTCCTTGGGAGGACGGAGGACAAAGGACAAAGCTCACATCTCTGGACAAGCTATTTTTACCCCACCAATAACTTCCACATTACCTAAAATCCCGGACAAATGCACTGCTGTGTGAAAACAAAATAAACATCTTGAATGGGTTGGATTATCTGAGTGAGATGAAATCAGGGTAAAATATCCAAAATACTCCACCTGTTGTTGTTTTTTTTTGTTTGGTTGGGTTTTTTTGCCTGCTGCAAAATGCTTTATCTTGCCTTAAATAATCTCACATGGGTTCTCACAATTCAGCTCTGTTTTCATTGTTCAAATTCATAATATCGGACTGGAGCAACTCCCCAACAGGAATTGTATGGATCTGACAGACACTACTGGCATCTAATGTTTTGGCTACAGGGAATCTCAAATGAGGATCTCAAATTAAACTCAAATGGGGAATCTCAAATGAGGAGAATCTTCTGCAAAGGAGAGAAATTCTGAAGTGTTCCAACACCATGGGAAAAGCTGAAATAAGCAGATTTTGGGACAACACTTAACTTGGGCTTTGCTGACAGCAAGGACCAAGCTGCTTTGTGCAGGATCAGACCCTGAAGTGGCTGAGATCAGTTAAATAATTCAGTTGTCATCATTCCCAGCCATCATCAGTGAGATTTCTCCCTCTCTTACAGTGCCCCTGCCTGGGAATACATGTGCCTTCCCAAAATATACACAGGTTAAAGTTAACTTGTAGATAACACGGAGGAGATGTAATCACAGGGGGACAGCCCAGCATCCTCACACACCAGTAACAAACACAAAGCCATCCAAAAATTAAAGAAGATATTTCCTGCCTTGACAGTTTGTTCCTAAATACAGGGTTTAAGGGTTCTAAATATGGCATAATAATATTATAGAAATGAGGGGATTTTCCTGTGAAATGGAACTTGGAGTTAATGGGAAAGAAATGTGTGACCTGCTTAAAATAAGTCTCCCCCTTACATCCCACAAATGCACATGAAACTTATCCCCCTCCTTCTCAGAGTTTCTCAATAGGTGAAATAAAGCAGCACTAAAACAAATAAAAATTACTGCAAGAAGAAGATTAATTTTACAACTCAGTAGTTTGAATTATAGCCTATGACAAACCCAAGAGGTTTCAAATACAGGACAGAAGTATGACTTCACTGGGAGTTATTTTTTTGAAAGCCCTTGATTCATACAAACTTCTATTTTTAAAGATTTGGATGCTACAGTGATAGGGAAGAAAATATTTTTCTGTTTGTCTGTGCATATTGATGTTTCTAATATAAATTATACAGTTTTG
Organism: Neopelma chrysocephalum; assembly: GCF_003984885.1. NCBI lineage: Eukaryota > Metazoa > Chordata > Aves > Passeriformes > Pipridae > Neopelma > Neopelma chrysocephalum. The sequence continues at coordinate 430,240 of NW_020926159.1, forward strand.
GTTTATGTGTGGGTGGGTATTTGCATATGCATAGGCATATGTATAGTGCAATGTACAGTTTTTTAGGATTTTAAAAAATCAGTGGTTTATAGCCATGCTTTAAAATAAACCGGTTTACTTTCCCATATTAAATAAAAAAGAAAAAATTAAAAAAATGAAGGACTAATGAAATTAATGGTTGTTCAAATCAGGGGCAATTAAAAAGCACACATTTCTTTTCCTAGGGTATGAATTGTATTCAGTGTTTGCAGCACAAGCCTGTAGGATAAATAATATAATGGGTTTGGTGATTTGATACTAAAAGCAGAACAAAATCCTACAGATGTAGCCTCATTTTTCTCCACACTCCAACTGCTCACTTTTTTTTCAATTGCATATTTGGTACAGTTAAAAAAAAAAAAACAGATTCTTTGTCTAAGAGAACCAATTTCCAGCATAATAGGTACTTGTATATAATTACAGGAATTTTAGAAAGTAAAACAAAGACACCCAAAAGATGTGTGACTGTGGTGTTGTTTTGTGATTGAGATTAAATTGACAGCTGATATCTTTCAACTTTTATGTTTTTATCCCTTCAATACAATGAAATCCCTCTAACTTTTGCACATTTTGTGCACCAGAGCCTGATATGTAAAAGCTCCAATTCTCCCTGGCACCAGGGACAACATTTTTAAAAGTAATGAGATGCCTAAAGATACAAATCAGAGATCTATTGGGATTTTCAGAAGTACCTCAGTGCCTAAATTCCAATTTTGGGTGCTCGAATATCTCACAGAAAAAAAAAATCTGTCCAGAGCTTCAAAATAATTTTAGGTGCTTGTAACCAACTTACAATCCCCTTTTAGAAAACTGAATATTGGTAAGATACCAACAATCAACTCCACCATAATTTGTTGTTCCCCCCCATGAGTTTATCTCCACTTTAATAAAATCAGGGCAACTTCCTCCAAGTCATGTAGAAAATGTCTTCGATCTCTTCAAACTTTTTGGGCTCATGTTGACACAGGGATTTGACATATGACCAGACCTACCACGGCCAAAATTGAAAGAAGGGTGTGCTCCTCCATGCTCCTCCTACCTGTTATCTGCCACAGGTTGTGGTCACATACCCAAGTTCTGCTCGGGACAAGCTGCTGCTCTGTGTCTGAGGAGGAAGGTGCATCCTTCCTGCTGTCCTGGGTTTGGACAGATAACTCCATTTTGGACGTCTTTGTGGGACATATTAAAGGGAAATGTAATAACCCAAAAGATGGTGAGTGAAGGGAGATAAGAGGAACCAACATGGGCTCCATGGTGAAGGTCGGTGTTGTTTGGTACTGAAAGAAATGAGGGATGAATCCAGGTGTGCTTTCCTCTGCATCCTCCATAAAAAAGACTTATGAGAGCAAATTCCCTTGTTTTCCAGATGAAAACTCAAGCATCAGTAAGCTCAAACATTTTGTCATTAGATCATGTAACTTCCCACCAACTTTGGAAGCAAGTCAAAGGAATCCTGATGAGGGGAGGCTTGGGATTATTGAGGAAATGTTTTTCGTTTTTATTATTATTGTAAAATGCCGATGGCTCAAACTGGAGCTATTCCTGAGGAGATTGTTTCCAACATGCTCACCTGTCCAGCTGCAATTGGTGAGACCCAAAAAATGTACTAAATGTCCAGAGCTGAGGCTTCTAAAAAAAAAGGGAGGGGGAAAATATCTCCCTTTTACTGGAAATTATTTTTCTGGCTTGGAATTTAAGTTGGTTTTAATTTAAACCAAAGATAAAGATAAAAGGAGAAGGGAAGGAAGAGAAGAGAAGGAGGAAGGGAAAGAAGGGAAGGAAGAGAAGGAAGGGAGGGAGGGAGGAAGCGAGGAAGGAAGGAAAGAAGGAAGGAGAGAAAAACTGGATGACTCAATACTGGACAACTCAATCCAAGCAATTCAGTTGTCCAGGAGTGGTACCAGGACAGAGGTGAACCTCTGAGAGGAGCAGGTCCTGTGCTTCAGGAGTAGCTGGTGTCTCAGCCAGGGAAAACAAGGCAGGTAATTAAAGAAACAAAAGGAAAAACCAGCTGACTCTCCCAATGCCCCAAGAGTCGCTGCCCTGACTGAAGGCATCACCATTTCCCCATGACAAGTCAGAAGTTTCCTGGAGTTGGTAAAAACCTCATCTTAAGTCCCTTTATCACACCAATCTGGTCCTTTGGTGTGAGGAGACTGCTTGAGGAATCCAAACAGTGTCACCTGGTGATCCATCTACTCCCTTGGAGGTAAATTTTCATTGCCTAGAGCTGAGGCAGCTCTGTCTCAGCATGTCTTCTGCTCCTTCCTCCCACCCTGAACAGCACCCTAATCCTATCCAGAGCTCTAACTAAAGGGAAGCCCTTCATGATCCAAAGCCCACTTGCAATAGCAATGATCAAAATGACTTTATCTTGCCTTAAATAATCTCACATGGGTTCTCACAATTCAGCTCTGTTTTCATTGCTCAAATCCATAATATCGGGCTGGAGCAACTCCTCAACAAAGCTGCTCTTTCCTGACCCCTTGACTTCTTGGGCAAGGAATATAATGACCTCCATTGATTCAGCTGCTGGTAGCAAGAGTGGAGGGGAAGAGGTTTCCCATTTCCTCCCCAGTGAGGCTTCTAGGTTGGTGGAATTGTTAAAGGATTTTGTTTTCTCTCCAAGAGAGTCTTATACTTGTGCCAGGGTTGCGTGCAGGAATAAAAACAAGGAACAGAGGAGAGGGGGAGACAAGTCATTCAGACAAGGGAAAGATTTGCTCTGTGCAGAATGTCCATCTGTTTTGAGACAGATATAGCCAGAATTAAGCTCATTTTGTAGAATGACTATAAAAACTTCAGAGTATAAGGGGAGAGTGCAGCACAGGGAGAGTACAAACCTCCACTGCCTTTGCTGTTCCATCTGATAACTCGAGGTTTACACTGGGGATTAAAGTGAGGTGGAAATCACATCCGAGACCTTTAACAGCAGAGCTGGAAGAACAGGCACCCACCCTCCTGGTTATTCTACAGGGGGTTTGGATACGGATCCCTTGACAAAAAGATCTCTGCATTAGGTGAAGAACCCCTCTAGAAGACACTGGAAGCTGTTCAGACCCATCTGTGGTGTTACCCCTCCAGGTTACACATGCAGCATCTGTACCATGAAAACCCCCCTTGCAAGCCCAGCTCACATTCAGGTAGCAACATGTGTTTGATGAAAACATAGAAGGGAAGAAGGATTAATTGAACATAACAACTGGAGGAGCTGGGTACAGTCTCACTTGATATGTTTTAGCAGTTAAAAATAAAACCACATTAAAATAGGTGATATATTTTTATAGCCCTTTAAAGGAAGTGTCAGACAGACGGAATGAAATAAGGGAATCTTGTTGTAAATGCAAAGCAGGAGCAGAGTTTTGGTTTTTGTTTATTTTTCTTTTTGTTTCCTTTTTTTTTTTTTAATTGTTCTGTTTTTATAGCATTACTTTTAAGGAATACTTAGGAATACCTGAGAGGATCAAAAAGCTTCTACAGTCTCCTCAAATGTTTAGCAAACAAAGTGTAACTGGAAAGGATTTTTCCTTGCTTTGCTCTTTTTTCCATTACTTTGTTTTCTGTTCATTAGTGATAAGTGCTTATGCATTCCATAATGTAATTTTGCAAGGATATCTTCCACAGGTTTCCTTATTATCCCGTGGTGTAACAAATACACACTGCTAACCTGCTCTCCCTCTTGTATGTAACCACAGAACCATGGCCCAGGATATATTTCCCCTTACACTGGTGTAAATCCACACTGGTTTTCCTCTAGTTTTGCACTGTTTTAAAGAAGATCACATTGTGTGTTCCCCAAATTAGAGATCAGAAATCTTGTGAAAAGACCTGAAGATGCTCCCCATCAGAGCTTTAATTCTCCTAATGTTTAGCTCCTAAAACCTGAGTCCAAGTGCTTGGCTTATAAACAGGGTCTTATTAACCAGAAAAGCTGCGGAGTTCTGATCCCTGGAGGTGTTCAAGGCCAGGTTGGATGGGGCTTGGAGCAACCTGGAATAGTGGAAGGTGTTCCTGCCCATGGCAGGGGATTGTAATGAGATGATCTATAAGGTCCCTTCCAACCCAAAGCATTCTGTGATTCCATTATTTTATGATTTCTCTGCATGCTGATGTGCAGGTTAAGACTTGTTCATTTAACTTTTTCACTGATTGTCCATGTACCTTAGCTTCTAAAACATTTCACATAAAGATTTAACACCACTGAACTACCTTTCCCTTTGCTTTGTAATTTTTTTTCCTTCCAGGGGAACCAGAGAGAACCAGAGTTTGCAGGAAAAGCATCCCTTCATTTGAGTGAAATTTAACTCACTGTATTTTGAAAAGAGATATTTAAAATGTTTCTCTCAGGGAAAGGTGGAGAGGTGATGAGATACACAGTGTGTGGTGTAAAAGTACAGCTTGAGAGGTGTGCACAGGAGGAAAAGAGGAGCAACCGCATTGCCCAGATATCTGCTAACAAATGCACAGGAAAAAGAGCCTTTGAGATCACAGAATCATGGAATGGTTTCGTTTGGAAGGGATCTTAAAGATCATCCAACTCCAACTCCCTTCCATGGGCAGGAACACCTTCCACTAGCCCAGGCTGCTCCAAGCCCTGTCCAACCTAGCCCTGAACACTTCCAGGGATGGGGCAGCCACAGCTTCTCTGGGCAACCTGTGCCAGGGCCTCCCCACCCTCACAGGGAAGAATTTCTTCCTTATATCTAATCTTAACCTACTCTCTTTCAGTTTAAAGCCATTCCCCACAGGATCACAGGAAGAAAATTGGACAAAGTTAGACCTGATGAGTATTTATTATTAGAGATTTTTATTGGGTTTAGCTCTTGAGGTTCTTTGAGACATGGGACATTTCTTCCTGGGTTTGGATAGGATTATTTTTACAACCTGCATGTTTCTGCAGCCCAGAGAAGCTGTCTGTGCACAGCCCTGTAGTAATGCAATCAATACAAGTTAAAACCAGAATGAAACATTTTGTGTTTGTGAGTCAATTAGATTCATCCACCAGAGGTCATTAGATGATCAAATGACACTTTCCTACTGTCTATAAGTAAAGATATCAGTATTTTGTGCTATAAAAAATGCATTCTCATTAATAATAAAAACCTTAAAGGAGAAATAAAAGTGTTATAAAGCAAATTATCACACAGTGAAGTTCATGATTTTAAATAGCTTTGATAAGAAAACAAAAATGGGTTCTGAATAATATTGCAAAGAGGAATTAGAATGCTCATGAATTCTTATTTCAAAATGATGGGAGATGCTTAAAAGGTAAGTTTGACTCTCCATTATTCAAATGATATATTTCTAATTGTATGGTCTGAATGGCATAAACTCTGCCAAGAATGGCCCATGACTTTAGAAAATTTGAGGTAATATGACAGAGGTGTCTAATTGTGCTTGTAATGAGGTGGAATGAATCTCCCAGGCTTGGCTCTTGCGTATCTTTACACCAATGGAAATCATTCTGCCAAATAAAAAGAAGTGGATTTGGAAGCAGAGAAAAGCTTTCTGGTTTTCCCTTGTTTAGTTTCTCCCCATCCTCACTTGGACTTATTTTTTCTTTCCCTTAGTTTCTCTATTTGTGATAGCACCCTGTCCTTTCTTCTCAAACAGCCTCTTATTTCACTTCACGTTTCACCTAAATGTAATATCCTTCTGTTTTGGCTTATGCTCTTCAACTCTTATCTTCCATTTCTCATTTTAAATTTGCAATTTCATTAATCAGGGGCCTGATCTTGCAGTTGTTGCTGGAAGAAAAGAGCCTCATGCAGGATTAGTAATGAAGTTGAGGATTCAGGTCTGCTGGGATCACTTGGGATTGCTTCCCAAAGTTAAAGTAGTCCTCTTCAGTGTATTAAAATTGGGAGAAGATAATTAGTAGGAGATAATTGTGACAGAGAAATTCATAAGCAATCCAGGTTTTTCCCCAAAATGTTCTCATCCCCTTCCCACCAAGTACCAGGTACATTTTTCACAAGGGAAGCAAGACTTCAAAGGGTGAAGTCGAAGCTGCTCAGGAGGCTCTGACAGCTGAGGGTTGGGTTTGTAGCCACATCTCAGGCAGTGGGACAAGGAATGACAGCACAGTGAAAATGAGCTGAGTCCTTCCTCTGTCCCAGGAAAATAAATGATCCTGGGGCTTGAGTCCAGTCATTGCAGAGCCAAGATCTCCATCTTGCCTAAGAGATCCTAGTTCTTCTGGGGTCTTGTTTGAAAGCTTAGCTAGAAATGTTAAATTTTAGCCACTTCAGGCTGGATAATTTTTCACTTTTAGTCTCCATGTGTCATCCAATATCCCACAGAGTTTGAAACTATCTGGGTACAGGGTCCCCTCTGTTGCTGAACAAAGAAGTGACTGATTTTGCAGAGCAGAGAACAGAAATTCTGGGAAGAGGTGGGAGGCCAGGACATGCTGAGGCTTGATATCCAAGAGTGATACTGTGATGTAAAAGGGTTGGATGAAGAAGAGCTCTGGGATTAAATGTTTGGCAGCTTCCTGTGGGCTCCTGGAATTCTGTGGTGGACATGCAATAACAGACGGCGAAATCCTCTAATTTATAATTAAACGTATATATATATATTAAAACATATACACATTAAAAATAAAATTATAGATAGTCCATCTATAATATAACATTTAGATTATAGAACAATGGGAAAAATTAAAACATGGGGCATGAGAAAAGGAAGATTGAAGGCTGGAAGGATAACTGCCAACAGGTGAGAGAAAAGCCACTCTGGATTTTGTAATTTAAACCTGTACTCATTTAAATGTATAAAAATGAGGGGTGGAAATAGGTATCTCATTACTGGTTAGCCCTGCCTGAGGCTGCTGGAAGATAGGACCTTACCTGTTGGTGAGAAGCTTAACAACATGAACAGCCCCATTAGCTGCAAGAGAGTGAATCAAACTTTCCAACCCGGCTGATTCTATGATTCTATCATTCTAGGAAATTAGCATCACCTAAACTTGGTAAGAGTGAATTGAGCTGAGCTCAGTCTGAGAAACAAAACAAATATGTACATGTACGTGTACACATATCTCGTGGTTTAAATTAGGCAGCAACTTTTGAATATTTAGAATCATAGAATTGTTATAGTTGGAAAAGACCTCTAAGATCATTGAGTCCAACCATCAACCCAGCACTGCCAAAGCCACCAGTAATCTCTATTCCCAAGTGCCCCATCCACATGTCTTTTGTACTCTTCCAGGGATGGTGATTCCACCCTGGGCAGCCTGTTCCAGTGCCTGAATTTTTCATTATCCACTCCAAGTGTTCTCGTACAGTTTTACTTTCTGAATCACAAAGAGTTACTGCTCTTTCCCTACAAATTTGGCTGCAAACTGACAAATCCAGAAATGATCAATTCATGATTTGTCCCCTATAACCTCTTAGCAGTGAGTGCCTGCAGCAATGAGCCTTCCAAGTAGTCAGGACGGTTTTCTCTATTTTTGACCCACATTCCCTAATCTCTGTGTCTTTATCCAGCTAGTCCCTGTACAGAGCAGTGCTGGAGATGTGCTCTCTATAGTTTTTATCAGTGTCTAGGAAAAAAAAATTGAGTTTATAAAACATGATCAGCTTTAAACTCCAAACTAAACTCAGTCAGCTCTTACAGTAAAGAGGCTCATTTCTGCCTCCGGCCGACACTTAAACCACTCAGTGAATATAATAAAACATTTCTATTTTTGCCTTCTAAGTGTGCAATTATATTAGAACTTCAGTAATGATAATTTCCCCAGCCTACACAGTTTGTGGTGGACTCACACCCTCCCTCCACTTACTCTCCTACCCCCATGGTCACAACAACTCTCCCCACTTCTCTGTGGATGCTCAAAGATCACCTCTTGTATTATTTTGCCACAGTTATTTTAGATATAATATCTACTCAGAGTGTGATAGCCTGGCTTGGCTCACTTGAACAGGCAGCTTAGACTAAGAAAAAACATGTTTTCAGAATTGGATCTTACTGAAATAGAGAATCTGGAAGTAAAACTCTAATCTCAGTTAGAAACTTACACATTGCTCAACATCAGGTTCATCTTCTCCAGTGATCAAATTCTAACTGGAGTCAGAGTAAGATGTTTCAGAAGGAGACCCCAAAGTGGATGATTTTAAGGTGGTTTGATTCCAATAGATATGGGATATTTGTTTATCTGTGTGTTTCTGTCTTGTTGGTTACATGTTACTTTTTGGTTAGTTTCTACAGTGAAAAAAAAGAGGGTTAAACCAAAATCTCACCTCACTCTAATGAGCTCTCCTGGGACCTCCAGAAATGTGTGTTATATCATTTTAATGGGGCCCCACAATTTGCTGTATCACAATAATGAAACAGACTCCAAAGGCTGGAAGGGACCTCAAAAGGTCACCTCTTCCATGCCCCAGCCCTAGGGCAGGATCAGCTCTACCTATGTTGTTTCTCAGAGCTGATCCTCTAACCTGTTTGTAAGGGCCTGTAATGAAGGAGATGCCACAGAAGGTCTGGTTTGAACACCATCACACAGCACTTGGTAGAGATAATTTCATACTGAACAACACATAAGTGACATTTTTTAAATAAAACATGCAAGCCAAAGCCAAAGAAGATATGTGCACAATTTTAATATTGCAGGCACAGGGGGAAAAAAAGAAAAAAAGGACTATGAAATTCAGGTAAATATTAAGAACTCATCCTAATAATCTACCTACTGGTGAATGAAACTGATTGCAAACTGTTGGGATTGCTTTAAGTACAACTTGACACAAGCAGTGCTTATGTGAGTGAAGTTTATCATAGAATTACAAAATCATAGAATGTCTTGGGTAAGAAGGGACCTTAAAGCTCATCTCATTCCACCCCCTGTCATGGGCAGGGGCACCTTCTGCTATCCCAGGTTGCTCCAAGCCCCATCCAACCTGGTCTTGAACACTTCCAGGGATGGGGCATCCGCAACCTATCCCTACATATTGCTGGGTATTTTGCTGCAGTAATGGAATGTGACACCAAATGCTATGGATTAATTACATGTAAAATGCTTTTTTTTGTTAATTAAACAGCTTTGCCTTTAAAACCCATTAAGTCTCAGTTCAACTCTTTCTTCAAAAATCAAAACCAATATGTGTCTTATTTACCTCCCCTACTTATACACCATTTTTTATCCTTTTATTATTTATAGCTGTATTTGTTTGCCCTGTTTACATCCTTTCCATTCTATTTTCCGTGAAACAGGGATCAAAACTGAAATTCAGCTGAAGATGAAGGAGTGTTGAGGACCCTTGTAGCCATGTCAGACGTGCAGGGTTATGCTCTCTGCCTACCTCTGTGTAGGCAGCAGTCATGTTTTACCAACTTCTCTGTTAGTGAAGCTTTTCATTGATTGGGTTATTTATTTTGTCCTCAAAAACCTGAAATAATCATGACTGTCCCCATTGGTGGTGTATTGATACAGGCTATTTCCCATCTGCTTGTTTCCCCTCCCTAACAGTTTTCCCATTTACTCTACCTTGTGTCTGGCCTTTAAATATTAAAGATATACTCCTCCTGCCTTTAAACCAGGGTTCATTTATCATTTTCACCTGAACAACCTTTATTTCATGACTTTGAGAATGCTTAATTCTGTGGCATGTTTAATAAACAGCATTAAGAGCTGCCAGAAGATCCATCCTTTCTGGGAGAGGCTACATTTCTCTCTCCCACGCAGGTTTTTTTTTTTCCTGGTTGGATTCAGCTTAGGGAAATCAGTCTTTCTGCAGGCAGGCAGTGTATGTAGCAGTAGAGAGGAGCACATCCTGCCTGCAAATCACAAGCAGAATTAGGTCAGGAGGCCACGTGCACCTTGGCAACCATCAGTTTTAGCTCAGCGATCAATTCAGCATCATCCACCCTTACTGGGTCTGCTAAAGCTCCATGGCAGTGCTGAAGGATAGGAGTTTCAAACTGCAGGGAAGGATGAACTGTTCCCTTGGAAGGCAAGAGCAAGAGCAAGAAGCAACGTGACTCATGAGTTTATCACATGAGGTGGGTGTGGGCTCCAGGCCCTGTTCAAAGGATTCTTTATTTTGCATTAAACAGCTATTTCATGTAACAGAAACAATGCTGGGAGCAAGGGCTGGACCGAAGACCTTCATGCTGAAAATGTCTCACCCCAGTGTAAACCTTTTCTTCCCTCTGCACTTCTGAGCTAGCAGGATAAAAGTGAGAACAGAGCTTTTCTGTGATGTTTGAAGGAGGAAACAGTTTAGCACATCTTAATAAAAACCCAGTTGAGATATTGGCTACTGCTTTAATTGGTAACTGCAAGCGGTTTGTTGGCAGTGAGCTTTTCTTCGAAGCATGGGGTGTGGTGAACCTTTGAGGACTGTGTTGATGCAGGTCACTGTGGGATTGCAAGGGCCAAGGGCTCTATAGCCAAAATGTGAGGGCTTTTTTGGGGAAAGGAATGAGAAAGAGTGAGAAAGGAAGGAGTAAGAGTGGTTTGCATGACTGCAACCCAGCCATGAGAGGTAAACCAGATCCTCACTCACTTACTAGCACAGACATAGCCCTGATGTATTTCTCTTTAGAAGCACCCATGCCCATGGCAGGGGGGTTGGAGTGAGTTGATTTTTAAGGTTCCTTCCAACCCAACCCATTCTGTGATTCTGTGGTGAACATTTCTGTGCAAAAAATATGAGGGTAAAGTATTTAATTTTAACCTCTGATTCCATTAAGTTTAGGGGTAATTAATTGCATTTCACAGGGCTGTTTGGTGACTATGTCTCTCACATTTTAGACACAATTTCTCTGAAATATCTGCAATTTGGGATCGGAGATTTCAGGGTCACCCCAAAATAGGGAACCAAGGAAACAGCTGAAGCTGTGTCAGGGGAGGTTTAGATTGAATATTAGAAAGAGGTTCTTCTCCCAGAGTGTGTTTGGGCACTGGAACAGACTCCCCAGAAAAGTGGTCAAAGCACCAAGGCTGACAGAGCTCAGGAAGCATTTGGAGAATGCTCTCAGGCACATAGAGAGATTGTTGGGGCTGTCCTGTGCAGGGTTAAGAGTTGGACGTGATGATCTTTGTGGGTCCCTTCCTACTCAGGACTTTCTATGATCCTATAAAGCGGTAAACCCTGAACAAATTGTGTTAAAGAATTGCAATTATTTTTTTCTTTCAGGCTTTCCAAAGCCATCACATTGGAAAGGCAACATATGATGTATTCAGTCACACCACTACTCCTTCACCTTTAAGGCACTGCTGTAGCAAAAAGCCTGTTATGATGATAATAATAACAACAACAATAATTATTATTATGAATAATAATAATTATTACGAAAAATTATTCTAAAATAATTTGTAAAAACAATGAAATTTGCTTGGTGCAAGGCTTCACTTGACTTCAGGCAAACAAAAAAGCAGATCCTTAACACTGTCACCAAAACCATCTCTCTTCCCTGCTAAATCAAAAGCCCGGAGCTGCTGAGAGATATTTACACCTATTTGAACAGAAGCAATATCTTATCACCATATGATGATTGATAATAAATAATAGCAACTCTATGTGACAAAGAGAAGGATGCTTTCCAAAGTACCTTTATAAACCTACACAGTAGGTATATGCATATACAGTTCTTGAAATCTGATGTAGTACCTCCAATATTACAGGTAAATCTGTGCACCTGTGTGTGTCTTTATATTCATATTGTATATATATGTGTGTGTGTGTGTGTGTATTTTATATATATCTATGCAGATCAATCTCTCTCTCTCTCTCTCTCTGTCTCTCTGGAGATCAATATACCTCTATATACCTGTACCTATGCAGCTAGAAATATACACATTCTGTGGCAGACACACTTATGCAATTTAAATATTAACAACAGATTCCTCTCTGTGAAACATCTGTGTAAACACTGAGTTACTTACTGACCTTATTGGAAATGCGGAGAACAAACTCTGGCCAAATATATTCAACAGACACGAAAAGAAACCGAAATGACAGGTCTAAATTCAGCACCATTAAAATACAAAATCCAGGGGGTTAAACCAAGTCAGATGGTGGGGACCAGATCTGGGTTATGTTTAATGCATGTGTTTTATACAGTTCTCTGTGTCGGTGGATTGGTATCCAACGAAATAAGTTAAAGTTGTGACCTGTCTGCTTTTGATTTACTAAGGTCAAAGAGAGCGGATACCTCTTCTTCACGGAGAGTTATATATGTAAATCAGTGCCCAGATAAGCCAAGTGTGGGCAGTACCTCCTTGTTACTTGGGAAAAAATTCCTGCTTGGCTCCCGATTGCTGCTGCTCTGATACAGAGATGGATTTCCTAGACGTTTCCCTTTATTTGTGTTTTTTTTCTGGTGAAGCTTTGCTGAAGGTTTGTTCACTGAAAGCCTGGATGGGCTGCAAGTGTTTTATCCTCTTGAGCAGGGGCAGTGCTAAAAGGGACAGAAAACGGGCTCCATGTGAGTGTCAGCCAAATTCTCAGAACGGCTCCGCCGTACTGAATGAGAGTCCTGGGAAGTGTTTGTAACCTAACAAAAAAAAAAAAGAAAGGAGGTTGGTATCTGGGCCAGAGGGTGAGAGCTGTTACATGTGTCCCTGTCTCCCGCTGCTTGGGGCCACCGGAGTTCAGGGAATAACAATAAAGAATTAGAGAGCAAGAGGCACGTGTGCTGCAGCTGATTCCGCCTGCTCCGAACGGAGCCATTCGTCGTGCCCCGTGCAAATGAGTTATCGGGAGCCAGCAGATGGGACTCCGGGTGTGCATGTGCCTGTGAGACAAGGGGACTTTGGTGTCACTTAACTTCTGCTTTATTGTCACATCATCTCTTTTTACGGGATCGTCTCACTCACGGATTTTTAAGTACGTCAGGCTTTCACTGGAATGAACTCCCACTTACATGTGGGAGCTGGGCAAGGAGGAAAACAAATAAACAAAAAAAAAAAACCCAAGCCCCAAACTTTAACCAGACGCTGGTAATTGCATTTACTGTGACACTTTTGGCATTTCCTCTTCTTATAAGGGGAAAGCTGCATCTAAACTGACAGTGGGAAATAAAGAAAGGGTTTGAGTATTGATCTTTTGTTTGAATGGTGACAGTGGGGGAAAGATGAAAGGCAAAGCCTGTGGGTGTCAGTGAAACATCTCGGTTGGCACCTCCAAGCCTGACTCAGACTCAGACCAGAATAAAGAAATAATATGAGATTAATCATTTCAACATTAGTTAGGCAGAAGTTAAATATGATAAATATTCCTAGATATTAGGAAGAAATTCTTCCCTGTGAGGGTCGTGATGCCGTGGCACAGGTTGCCCAAAAAAGCTGTGGCTTCCCCATCCCTGGAATTGTCCAAGGCCAGGTTGGACAGGGCTCGGAGCAACCTGGGATAGTGGAAGGTGTCCCTGCCCATGGCAGGGGTTTGGAACAGAATGTTCTCTAAGGCCCCATTGAACCCAAACCATTCCATGATTCTATGATCCAGGCTAAACTGGTTGTTCTCTACAGTCATGGAAGACACAGGTACAGGAGGGAGCAGGTTGAATGACCCTCAGAAGGCAGCTCCATTCTCGTAGTTGATTATTAATTATAACTGTGAGCTCAGGCTCCTCACCTGGCATGTACATCTCAGCCTTTAGGGGAGAAGGAGTCCCATTAGATGCTGGCTCCCATTTAAGTCAAGTTATCAGCAAAGTTTTCTTTTTCTGTCGGTAGGATCAGCTCTGGGAACAAAGGCTAGAAGCAGTGGGCACTGTGGCACAGGCCTGTGAACAGTATTATTGGGTTTAATGGTGCCACTTGCAGCTGAAAAGGCTGCAGGAGCTCAAGCACGTGCACATTCCCATGGGCTTTGTGTCTATCCTGAGAAAAAACACCCCTGTGCCAGGATTACAGGGAAGTAAGGCATTAGCATAGCAGGGCAATGAATAAACAGAAGGGTTTTGAAAATTTTCAACAAAATTTTTGGAAGGGGTTGGCTGTTTTTTGAATCCACAGGTTTTCTCATTAAAAAAAAAATATTTTAGCAAGTCTTAATATTAAAAAAAAAAAAAAGATAGGAAAGTAGGGATGTCAGGAAGTACAAAAAGAGCCCAATTGGACATTATTACACAAAAAAAAGTTTTTTTGGTCAGAAGACACTTTCAGTTTTGACTTTTAAACCAATTTATGGTAAAAGAAAAAACAGAAAATAAAAAATAATTTAAATCTATTAAAATTAAACAGTTCAATAAACTAATCCATATCCATTCCTGAAACCATTAGAATTTTTATTTCTTCTCAGTTAGTTTCAGAGGGGTCAAAGCCTTATGGTTTTATTTAGCCTTCTGAATATGTAAACAAAGATTTGGCCTACATCTTGGTCAATAATTAGGCAGGTCAGGAACTTTACCATATCTATGGATTAAAACAATTGAACAGACTGAATTATTACTGGTTTTGCATTTGATAGATTCATGGGCAGATTTGTATCTTTATGTAGTGCCAGGTTGGACAAAAAGAGAAAAAACTCTATTTTTACATTAAATAAAATTTATAAATAAAATAAAATAAGGATACTTTGCATCATTCAAGCCTCTTTCCTGAGAAAAGTAAACACTTATTTGGAAAATACCTACTAAAAAAAGTTAATCTTCACTCTGAAGCATTTTCAAAATAAATTCTTCAAGCAGTCATAATTATTCATGGTATCTACCCTCTTTTTATATCAACTTCTGCAGGAAAGGGAAATGGTTATTTTTTTGTGGTTAAACCTGCAAACTCATCCTATTATAAAACTACTGGTTCTACCCTCTCTGCTTTGGAAAATTAGTTTGGTTGGCAAATTGTTGCATTTATTCTCAGGATCAAGGGAATCATCTAAATTTGAAGAAAGCACAGACATTTTTTTCTTTTTCAGTTTTATTAAAAATTACCTTGAATATTGTATTTACCTCTCTTATCTCCATTTCTTTAGCCCTAAGGAGGAATATCATCAGTTTGATTCTAATAATGCCTAGTGGGTCTACTGTAAAAAGTCTTTGTAAAAATGATCTCTCTACCCAAAAGACAGCGGCTTAAAAAGGAAAAGCAGATAAAGTGTGATTAGAGCTGGTTCTCTTTTTTCCTGAAATATAAACAAACCTTGATATCAAAAGCCACTTTATTCTTAAAATGCTGACTTGTAGGAGCAATCATATTTAAATCCTTATGAAAGGTATTATCAGAATATTTTATGAAATTTCTTGTGTATTGAAAAGTAACTTTAAGGGATTTTTTTTCTGTACCTTTTGTGGAAAGAAATAGTTCCAATGGACAATTAAAAGCTTGTATTTGGATGCCCCATCTCTGGAAGTGTTCAAGGCCAAGCTGGATGGGGCTCTGAGCAACCTGGTCTAGTGGAAAGTGTCCCTGGCCATGGCAGGGCATTGGAACAAAATGATCTTGAAGGTCCCTTCCAACTCAAACAATTGTGATTCTTCATGATTCTATGAAAACTGTCTCACTATCAGTGAGAGAATAAAAGTAACAATGGAAGAATACAGAGTAAATTCTCTTTATATCTTTTCCCTGATCCTTGGACAAGGATGAAAGGAACCTTAACCTAATATGGGCAGGCAACATGTGGGACATCTTTGTGCCTTTTCCCTAAAGATCAGGACCAGAATGTTGCCAGTGGTACTTGAGGGGTCATTGGTTCAATCTGGTGTGACAAATCCTCATTTTTACATGCTCTGTATCAAATGGTCCTGTTCAAGATGACCCGATGGCTCTGACACTCCGAGCTTCCCGTGCGCTGTACCTGCCACTAACTCCCAGCTTGCAGATGGGGACAGTGTTGTGTTCCATAATTATTAGCATGAATAAATCCAAGGAAAGTGTAGTACCATTTAACTGCAGAGAAATGCTTAGCTCTGACAGCTCATTAAAGAAAGTACCATCTTTAAAGGAACTGATGCAAAAGAGAACATATGAAGCTTAACCCTGAGGTGGATTTGGCAAGGCAGAGCAATGCCAAATGTCCTTTATGGGTTGCACTGAGAATCTGTGGGTTGGAGCAAATGCCAGGTCAGGTGTATGGAGTCTGTGGCCTGTGATGTGTTTGCAGTGGATGGCAACTAGATTATGCAGAAACATTAAATAAACTGAAATTTCCCTGAATAAGGACAAAGCTGGTGGAAAGGAACATTAGGACACAGTAGGTCAGACAAATGATAGATTAAAAAAAGTATAAAACTACATGTACACAGGGGTCTTCCTAATATTTCACCAGTGTGTTGAGTAAATTTGGTCCATTTTGATACATAAAACCATATGACTTTACATGAGAATTCTGATCCCAACTCATGTAGGTGCTTCTGAAAATCCCACCTTCACAACTTTCTCCTTGCTTTCCCCAATCTTTTAAAATAATATCTGTTTTCCTTATAGGGTTCCTTTGGCTTTTTTAACATGTGGTGGAGTTTTAAAAGTATTTCCAAGAAAGGAGGAAGGGGGGGACCCAAAATCCAATCTCCTCGTAGGACAATCTCCCTTTGTTTTCTCACAAACCACAACAGAAAAATCAATCCATCAGTCAGTCAAATCAAATCAAAACTATCACTTTTTCAGACATGCAAAAAATTTTGTGTCTAAATTAATTCCTGGTATTTTATATGAAATAAAGTCCACTTTAACATGAAAAATTGCTTAGAACAGGGAAATAAACTTTTTAATCCAGTAATGTTAAAATAATGTGTTTTGACACTTCACTTTCAACAGTTTTTTTTAATTTTTCCCTTTATTTATTTTTCTTTTTTTCTACAAAATGAGAATCTGTAGCCATTATAAGTCCATTTAGAAAATACATAATCAAATTTTGTTTCATGAATTAGATTGTTCTTTAAGAAAGAACAACCAAGCAAATATCTGACCAGACCCAGAAGCTACAAAGGTGAATTAAACACTTCATAACCTTGTCAGGTGCTACAGTTTTGTCTACTGTTAAAGCTATAGAGTGGCTCCTGGGCATCTAGAACTGTCTCTCAAAATTTCTGGGCCCTGTTTAGGAGGTGGAACTGGCCATGGATGCTGCTATGTCCAGACCTGGAGAATGGTCCTTGTTTAGTGCTCAGTACTCAAAGGCATCAAGGGTTAAAGTTTGATTTCAACTTAATTTTACTGCCTCACCACAGTTTTTTTTCTTCCCCTTAACTTAATTTCTCTCTGTCCACACAAGGAGAGAAAATAAGTTTTGACCTGCAAGCTGTTCCAAGCTGCAGCACAGGCTTCCTCTCTGATTTTGGACAAATTAGTTAATCCTGTACAACAATTCCTCTGTATCATCAAAAAAACACACAAGTGATAAGCAGCCACAGTCAAGTCTGATTTTATGGATTTCTATCTTGCAAGCATAATTAGGAAACGCACAGACAGGCAGGTAGATAACTAAATAAAGTTTATTATAATTCAAACATTGATAGAGGAGATTTCTTTCCTAAGGAAAGCAATCTGAATAAACTAATAAAAGGGATCAGAGGTGATAATATCTTAGAATCACAGAGTGGTTTGGGTTGGGAGGGACCTGAAAGATCATCTAGTCCAACTCACCTGCCATGGGCAGGGTCAGTCTCCATTATCCCAGGTTGCTCCAAGCCCCGTCCAACCTGACCTTGGACACTTCCAGGGATGGGGCAACCACAGCTTCTCTGGGCAACCTGTGCCAGTGCCATCCAGAGCCAGCTTAACTTATGATCATGCAAAAACAATAGGTACATTGGAGAAGAATATTCTAGTACAACAAATACATCCTTACAGCTGCAGGGGCTCTGTCACTCTGAAGAAGCACAGGGTTTCTATGGATCCTGTATTTACCACTCCCATAAGAATGTCTTGGATACCCCGGGGACTTAAGGATGACATTATCTGTACTCTTTTAGGCAATTTAATTGGGTCCTCCATGATGACCCATGACAGTCATATGTCATATGTCCCTCCTATATCCTCAGTTTTACAGAGATGGTGTTTAAGCCTCGACTGATGTAATTTTCTATCCTTAGAAAAGTCTATTCGCAATAAATATTTTACCTCTGAGTACCCAATGTTGTATCCAGTAACTATCTCAACCTTTCTCTATTTGTTAAGGTTTTAGCTTTAGGAGTTCTTTTGGAGATAAACTCCACAATCTAATTATGCAACTTTTCACTGGTTTTGAATTTGTCAACTTGATTTTTAATCTTATTTTTGCACTGAGTGACTAAAGTTGAAGTTTTTTATACACTTTTTCTAGGCAACTGGCTATTTTACAGATTTACTTAGTGTCTTACTCTGTGTGCATGTACTCAAACACAGAGAGCTGCTTAACATCACACACATTAACACACATTTATATTTCCTAAGGTGGAAATAATATGTTTTTATATGCAGGTATATGTATACCATGGATGGATGGTAAAGCACAGAAAGATATTGATGTGAACTTTAGAGTATTTTATGTATTAGTGTAACATATGTAATTGCAAATTGTTATGCTCAAAATCTAGTTCAACACATTAATTTAAACTGGCTTGACTATTGTATGGACTGAAAATGTAATGAAAATCCACAGCAAGAAGTTAATGAAAACTAGAGCTCCTTTGAATAATGTGGAGGACTTTACAACTGTCCCAGTGAGATCCTCTTGCTTATACCACATAACAAAATAAAAGTTGGAAGTTCTCATTAATGCTCTGGAAGAAGGCTATTCTAAATAGCATGTTATAATTGCATTTGCCAAATATATTCAGTTGATATCTCTTTGAAATGAGGACACTTCATTAAAAACTGAGAGACACAAAATGTATCTTAGTGAGACCATACCAGGAATGGAGAAGTCACCTTTAGGGGAAAGAGGAATAATGGAGGAATCACAGGGAATACACTGGCAAGAAATGGGAAATAAATTTCAACTTGAAATACTCAAGGTAAACCACCCAGAAAATAATAATTCACACATAAAGATTGTGTGGCAAGTGAGACTCAGGCAAAAGAAGTCAAATTACTTGAGACAAAAGTGGTCTGCAAAATAGCCATGAGGTGCTTATGTCAGGACATAGCAAATAAGATGTTTTCTCAGAGATAACATTACAGCTACAGAACTGCTCATTTCCCAGTAACATTCACCAAAAGGAACCACTCAGATTATAAGCCACGCTCTAAAATTAAATGAAGTCAGTGGCAGCCTTAATGGACTTGTAAAATTTGGGATTTTGCCTATATTCTGTTTGGGCTGGATGGGTTAATGTGTGAAGAGAACCTGGAGCTCTTCCAGTGAAGAGCAAGGCTAAGACATTACTGAAGAGGCTGGGGAGGACTGTCTTGTAAGGATAGATTTGAAAAACTAATGTAACTTAGCAAAGAAATTGCTAAAAAGAAACTGAAAAATTGCCTAGAGCCATTTGAAGGGTTTAAATGCCAAAGAGGGTGAAGAATTATTTAGGGTGTGGACACTGCCACAAGCAATGGAATTAAATTAATTAAAGGATCATAGAGGTTGACTATCAGAGGGGGCAAAAAGAGTTTTAAAGTGACTTTTAAACAACCTGTCACTGGTGGAAGCTCCATTAATAAGGTCATTTAAAACTGAAAAAAAAAAAAGAAAAAGGAAAAAATCCTGGTGGAGATAATTCTTCAAAAGACAAGAGACAATGAGATCTAAAGACTTTAAGGACAGAGGAGATCGTAATAATCAAATTATTATGCAGGAGGTCAGGCAAGAGAACTCTAATGGTCCCTTCTGGCTTCATGAATTGTGAATCTATAGAAGTGCAGGTAGACAAAAACTTCAGGAGAGATCTAAAAATTGTTCCTGAGGTAAAATTCCCACTGAGCCCGAGACAAACTGCTGGTTTTATGTGGAATGGGAGGGGAACATCCCAGAAACATCCATCTTTGCCTCCTCAATGTAAACATGGCCACATTTTGCTCTTTCAACTAAATGACTGGGTCCTGCCACTGAATCTGTTATTGTTAGCACAGTATTTGTGTGTTGAGACCTGGAAGCTCCTTAGCAGTGAGTGAATCCAATGGATTTCAGCCTCAGTGACCTGGTTAGAATAAAACAAAGTTTAAGATGTTCTTTATTTCCCTAAGTTCATGATTGCATTGACTTAACTTTAGCCTACAGAACTGCCCTCCTCCCCTACACAGTCAATCACACCAAGCAGCACAGGAGCACTGAAGCTGGGAATATTGGACGCAGGGAAGAAAATACTATAAACTGTAAATCAAAGATGATGTCTAGTTTATGAGAATTTTGCCTGAAGATATATTTTTTATTCCCAAAAGCCTCTTTGCTAAAGCATTTATTACTGATCCTAATTCCTCTTGCAAATTTAGTTAATACTCATAGATATCTTTTGCATACAGAGTAGCACACATGCAGCTACACTAATGTCTCTCAGTTGCTGATGGAGGCCTGAAGAGAGCAGACTACAAAGTGGTTGGGCAGACAGCTGAGAGGAATATTCATCTGAAAAATAAAAATGTTGTTACTTGTGGAAATAATTTGCATTTAGTTAAATTTCTGTTGTTCTAATTAGAAATGCCACAAATGTACTGTAACCATATAGGAATCCTCAATTCCAAAGGGCAAGCTGCAAATGGAAAAGGTGTCCTGTTAATGACCAATATTGTGTAATAGAAGAGCAAAGCATTGTCATGACTTTCTTTTCCTACTTTTAGCTAAAGTCCTAACACAAGGGGAATTTCTGCCAACACCACCAGATTAAATGAATCCTTTCCTCTCTAAGCAGCCTTGCCCTCTTTTTTTTCCTTGCATTTCTTTTTGTGTAATCATGTAATCATGGAATGGTTTGTGTTGGAAGGGACATTAAAGATCATCTAGTTCCCATCCCCCTGCCTTGGGCAGGGACACCTTCCACTATCCCAGGTTGCTTCAAATCCCATCCAACCTGGATTTGAACACTTCCAGGGATGGGGCAACCAGTTTCTCTGGGCAACCTGTGCCAGGGGCTCACCACCCTCACACTAAAAAATGTATTATTATCTCAGCTAAATCTCTCCTCTTTTAGTTTAGAATCATTTCTGCTTCTTCTGTCACTACTTACCAGTGTAAGTCCCTCTCCACCTTATTTGTAAGCTCCTCTTAAGTACTTAAAGGAAAAAGAAACTTCATATTTCCACACTTCACAGAGCCACTACCTACAAAGAGAACAGCCCAACAGACAGAAAAACCAGCTGAGAGATGAGGGGCTCACGATTCAGGGATTTAGTCCCAACTCTGAGCAACCTTATCTCACTTCCATTGCCTTTTTGCAGAAGGTTCTCTGTTTTGCAAACCAGTGTAGTTTTGGATTGGTAAGGGTAAAAGGTAAGGGACTCTGATACAATCCTGAAGTTTTGCATTCAGGAGCATGTTATATCCCAGTTCAGGAAGGCAGAACCTCTAGATCAGTTCTGGTAACTTCACCTGGGATAAGTTTTTTTTGTTGACATCATCAAAATAAAAAGGTGCTGACAACATGAAAGAATTATTTCAAGAAGAAGGAGGAGATCAAAGCTGGGAAGGGTGGTATTATTAGGAACGAGTACAAGGGTAGAATAAATATAGCTTTGCTCATAGATGGTTAACAGAAGCATAATAATGGTATGCAAATATTTGAAGAGAGTAACTGTCAAGGCTTGAACAATGAGTATTTAGGAACTGAAGGAAAGCTTCCTTGGAATGCACTAGGATAGCATGTGAAGCTGAAGAGTTGAAATAGTGTTTAATTGGAGAACCATAATGTGCAATAATTCCCAGTTTAAGGGAATTTTAAACTTCCAGAATTTTAAAATTAGGGTTAGTCAATCAACCATGTTGCCAGTACATGGGAATAGTAGCTTGCTTGGAGAAAATAAAACTGGTTATCATAAAAACAGTTGAGAACCACTCGCCAGAAAGAAAAACCTGCCTGTAAGCTCTACATGGTTTTGTAGAGACTTATGGCAGTACAATCCCAATTGTACTCATTGCATTGGCAAAGGAAAAGTTTCAATGAACCGATGTTTCTCTTGCTGATATCTGTGATTTCCAGCATTTTGGCTCATCTATGACACTTATCTCAGTTCCATGAGCCCGTGTGAAGTGTGTTATTGTTCAGACTCTGTGGGCTGAGAGAGAACGGAAATATTACCACCCAGACATCTTGTTTGAACAAGGCCAAAGATAAAAGAAATCCTTTTGAGACTCTATCTGATGCTGGAAAAGTGTCAAATTTGTGTGCACAAACTGAGAGTGGATTATTTAGCCAGTGGGTAACGTTGTGAGAGCCCCCACCCTACTCATTAAATCTCCAGGCTTGGAGTCCTCCAGGAGAAGGAGGTGATGTGCACTTGGATTTAGTGTGATGTTTCTCAAACACTAAGGTGTGTCCTGGTAAGGATAGGACACAAAATGTACTCACTGGAGGAGGAAGTGGGAAAAAAGTTGGCTTCCAGTTCAAAAATTATTTAATGCCTCAGTTTGAGAATGGTTTTTCATGATGAGGGAAGGGATGTGCATATCTGCTTCCTGGAGTGGAGAATAAGGGATAAAAAGATCTTTATAAACTGGTACATATGTGGAAAGTTGCTTAAAACTTTGAACCCATCATTTAGCTTCCAGCGAGCAGTGATAGCACACACTAACCAGAACTTTCTGCGGTAAACAGGAGCCTAAAAATGCTCATTTTGGTGTCCAGTGATGCAATTTATTAATAGACATATAAGTCAGCAATTATATCAGTGAAGATATATTTTATTTTGATATTTTCAAGGCAAAAAAAATGTAGCTTTGGAGGAGCAATTTGATTTCTATATTAAAAAAAAAAAAGAAAGATAATAAAGTATTTTTAGTATTCAGATATAAACTAACCAGAAGAGATGATTGGAATGAAATGTTCCTGTCGGAGTCAAATTTAGTGTTAAGATTAGTCAATATATTTCTTCTTTCTTCCTTGAAAAAAATGAAAGCATTTATTTGGGGGATAATACTGAGTCTTGAGAAAAATCACCTGAAAAATAGCCAGACTGGAATCTACTCTGATGCTTTGTTGATTAGGGTGATTTATAGAATCACAGAAGCATTGTGGTTGGAAAAGACCTTTAAGATCACCAGGTCCAACCATTAACCCAGCACTACCAGGTCCATCAGTAACCCATGTCCCTAAACACACCTACACATTTTTTAACACTTCCAGGGCTGGTGCTTCCACTGCTTCCCTGGGCAGTCTGTTGCAATGCCTGACCAGCCTTCCAGTGAAGGAATTTTTCCTAATATTCAATCTAGAAATCCCCTACTTAGTTCATGTGCAGTAGACCTTGATCAGAGAGAACAAGAGATAAATAATAGATTTTATGAAAGTTTATAGTCAGAAGAGACAAGACACATCCCAAGTCCTTTACCAGCCTGTCCATTATAGAGGCTGTAGAATTTCTTCCAGTGATTTCTGCTGTATAAAGGACCAAAGAACATCCTTTTTCCAGGTTGTGTTCTCTGTAGCAGCACGGGATGAAGCTATTTTGTGAAACAGTCAAGGGCTACTGTAGGCCTGGAGAAAGCAGCTGAGCCCCACAGCTTGACTCTTTCCACTGGAATGGACCTGACTTGCAACAGATCCCATTTCTCCAGCTTCTTTCTGCTGGTTGTGCTTCCTCTCTGGAGCATCAGAGAGAGAAATGAGCACCAGTTTGTTTGGAGGGAACTCTACTTGGAGAGGGGCTTAGCCAGAAACAGGCTGATAAAGAAATGCAAAGAAAAGAACTTTAGCCAAAATTCAGTCTAGCAGGTGCTCCACCCATTGGCTTCATTTCGCTAAGTCCCACCTTATGCAGTCTTTGTAGGTAGCAATCTCCACAGGTATAATTTTTATTTCGCTTTTCTTCTTTGTTGCAGATGAAACATGGCCCATTTCCCTTGGTATGAGCTCACAGATCCCTATCAAATCATTTCTTTTTGAAAAAAAAGGAAGACATTAAATTTTTCCCTTTTATTCCAAGACGTTATTTCGAAACCTCAGACTATGGACATAGACCTGAGAAAAGTTTCCTGGCTGCCATGATCAGACTGTTGCAGAAGAGATTAGCCACGAGAGGTAATCTCTCCTGAAAACTTTCCAAATCCTTTCTTAAAACTTGGATTTTATTTGCTCTCCTCACTATCAGCAGTGATCTCTTCCGGTACCCAACGCTTTTCACAGCTACACACTCTTTATTGCACTGTGCCCTCGGGTTATAACAGCAATGAAGCAAATGCTTCACCTTAGGTTGCTTATATGTTGTATCCCTTTGCCAAAAAGGCTAATTTGAGTGGTACCTTCTGTGAGATGATCACTCTTTAGGCACCCACAGCCTGGGGTATGTTGGGTACGATAGTTACCCAAACCTGGAATTCTGCCCGCTTGTTTCTGTTGTCTGAATCTCACTTCTTTCAGAGTTAAAGTCATTTTTTTAAAATAGCTTCTAACAGAATTAGAATATTTAGGTGCATCAACACCTTTGTGTCAGGGTGTTCCACCTGTTTTTTGTACTCAGGTCTCTCTCATCATATGTGCAGTTGTTACAGACGCTTTACTGGACCACTACCAGAACTTGTAGCCTGTATTTAGGCACCTGTGTTACTCTCCTAATATCACATCACACAACTCACAACTCAATGCAAATGCAGTGTCAATTTTCCAACAACATTTAATTTCTGTCAATAAGTTGTTACAGTTTCTAAAAATATCTGTCTAAAAGTGTGTATGCAATGTATTTTTTCTCCATGCAGTCTACCATTAAATCATGCTGCAGAATAATTTTCGTAATACAGATTATTTTTTTTTTTCAGGTGAGGTTCAATTAATTTCATTTAACTTTGAGATGTGACATTACATATAGCTGATCAGAGCTAATTATTCTAAATTCTTACTATATTTAATGGTTAGGAATAACCACCTTCAAAAGGTAATTTAAATTTTAGATGTCTATTTCAGGATGAGAAAATTAACAATCCTGGAATGTGTTTTCCCATGTTGACTGTGGAGAGGACTTACTGTGGCTGATTTTGGTACAGAAATATAAATTGAAATGATCTACATTCAGTCAAATGAATTATGGGGTAAATCCAGAAGATCTGCAATATCATGAAGAGGTACCAGAGCTAGTTCTGGATGTGACTGGAACCTGGGAGCACAGAGGGGCTGGGATGACAGAGGAGAGTAGATCAGTGTAGGAATGTCTCAGTGGAAACCCTCTGCTCCATATGCTGGTAATGAACAGGGAGCTTGTGACTTTTGAAGCATAGTTTTTAGGGAGATGATCACCTCTGCAACTCTTGGCTTAGAAAACGTCCAGTACCCCTATTTATGACAGAAGAATAACTCAAATTTTAACTGATGTCAGTATACAGAGAGAGCTTTAAATTAGCACTGTCATAGAACCATGGAATGGTTTAAGCTGGAAGGGACCTTAAAGCTCATCCCATTTCAACCCTCCTGCCTTGGGCAGGGACATCTTCCACTACACCAGGTTGCTCCAAACCCCATCCAACCTGGATTTGAACACTTCCAGGGATGGGGCAGCCACAGCTTTTTTAGGCAACCTGTGCCAGGGCCTTCCCACCCTCACAGGGAAGTATTTATTCCTAACATCCTTTTGCCAAGTGCCATATCACCTTTTATCCTTAAATTACAAAGGCCTTTCAGCAGGTGGCTGATTTCTACCACTAGAGGTGGTTGTACCTCACCGAGAACAAAAATAATTTGCTTAGATTATACTATCAAACCAAAATCAACTTGATCACCTTCTACTGGGAATGAACAGGATTTATGCTGATTTACTGCAGAGGAAAATTTTGTCCTTGGGTTAAATTCACATTCTGAATGACCTGAGACCAACATGTTAAAGGAACCCAAATATGATAGCAGATGATGACAGGTAGGTGTTCAAAACATTCTGTGCTTAGAAACAAGGATGAAAATTCTAAATTACAGATTAGTTTCCAATATCTAGATGAAAAATCATGGTAGAGAATCTGTTTTAGTTCACCGGAAGTTATGAAATGAAAATTGAAAATTAAACATGAAAAGCTTAATGTTAGTAGTTTTAAAGTTGATGAGCATTTTTTTGATTTTGAAAAAATTAAGTTTTTCAAACAAATAGATTCATTCCTATCAAACATTTAGATTCAATAGATTTCATTTTTTTTTAATGAAAAGTTTTTGAAATAGTCTTGTGATGACAAGTCTGCAGATCTGAAAATACAGGATGTATTCCAATTTGTGACTTTTTTTGCTTGGGGTGAGTTCTGTGTCCATAGGTCCTGAGCACCCAGTTCTGAGAGGTTTCAGCTAATGTTTTAACACCTAATTTTAAAAATATAATTGAAGGGAGTCAGGTTTTCTGCTGTTCTCTAACAGTGTAAAATAACAGCACTGATCAAAGAACCGGAGTGACTCAACAACAAACACCAGCCCAGTTATGGGATCTTGCAGCATTTATCTGTTACAATATCTTCTGGGAAAGTTTCGTCCTGGAGTGAAATTTTTACTGCTTGTTACACGTAGTTAAGGGCAAAAAAACACCGCTGCAACCTCGAAAACAACTTTACCATACTCATTAGACAGCGCAGGGGCGATCGGAGCATGGAATCGCTGTGTTTCTCCAGAGGAAAGGCGGGATCTAACATAGCCTCCAGGAGACTTTTAATTCTGAGGCACAAACAGTTTGATGGCCATTAAACGTAACAGCTGGCAACACGAGGAGCCAAGAAGGAATGCGGAGCCAAGGAGTAATATTTCTGCTTTCCTGGGATGAAGTGTGAGAGAGTTCAGTGATACTCCACCCTGGATGCCCAATAGATGGTAACAGCAAGCGAGACACTAAGTCATGAGTCACCCTCTGTGTCTTCAGTGTAACAGTGATGGAAAGTGAACTTTTTGTGTTATGGGCTGGCAGAGGTGGTGCCAACTGAGGAGCAGGGATGCTGGGAGCAGCAGCAAAGCTGGCAGAAGAAGCCATAACTGGGTTTTACATCCTTAAGCAGCTCCTGTTTAGGGAGAGGGAAAGGGGATCCTGCTCTATCTCGTGATGATTTGGCTACTTTAAACAAAGCTGTGGTTCTTGGGGATTAGGGGATTGTTCTGTCAGAGCTTCTCTTTCACTCCAGCATCTGCTTTTGGTGTCTGTCAATCACTATTTAGACACTAAGTCTGGTATAATCCTTCACATATTATCCTGCTTTTTTAAACACAGTAAATCCCCCATCCCTGGAAGTGTTCAAGGCCAGGTTGGATGGTGCTTTGAGCAACCTGGTCTTTGAGCAACTCCCCCAAGGCAGAGGGGTTGGAATGAGATCTTTAAGGTCCCTTCCAATCCAAATCATTCTATGACTGTGAAATAACATGGGGGTTATAAGGCAGAAGCTGGTGGTTTAGAAATGGCCCATGTTGGCGTCCAAGCATGGTCTTCACCTGTGAGTCATAAATCAGAGTCTGCTTTGACAGGATTTCCAGTTTCAATGCTGAAGGTAAGAAAAATAATGCAGGATTACTGTTATTTTGTCATCTTGCCCATAAATTCGTAAAATTCATTTTGGAGAAGGAGGATTTGGAAGCAAAGTTTAAAGTCCGAAGTGTGAGTCTGCTCTACACCATTCAGGCAGTGTAAAAGGGAGTAAAAAACGGGATAAATTATCTTTTTGCTCACTCTTACTGGCTTTTTGCACTATGAGAGACGCATCAGGAGGCCTTAGTATATATGAGAATTAGTTTTAGCTGTTTTTTTGATTCCCTGGTCTGCATACTCAGAAAGCTGATGAGCACTGGGAACTGAAAGCTGAAGAGAAACACACATCTGAAACAAAAGGGCACACATTTTATGTTTGATTTTTTTTTCCTTTTTCTTTTTGGATGCAACAATTAGGTCTGGAAAGGGAGAGTTGAAGATATGTGCTGGCAGGGAGCTCTGCAGCATTTGAAAACACTCTCTGCAGTTGAGTTTCAGAGTTAATCTCTTACAGCTCACCTCTGATGCAGGAGGAGTCCTGATGTTCCTGAGGGAGAAAAAATATCTTGGGAAAGAAGTTACCTATAAGTCTGAGCGTGGGCACATGTACGTGGGCACATCTGAATGCATGTGCACGTGGTGGATGTGCCTCATGCTGAAACCTTCACATATAAAAAATGTAAAATGTGACATCTCATAATATTTTCATATTGAGTAACTACAGAGAATATTTTGGCAAGGGTGCTTAATCTAAAATGTTCAATTTTAATCAGCTTGAACTATGGTCTGTCTTTCTGCAAACTGAAAACCACCAATCAATTTTCCTTTATCTTTTTTTCTGTTTTTCTTACCCAAGGCAATGCCTTTTGTAAAAGGGTATTTATTTTTAATGGATTTTTTAATGAATTTTTCAGTCAAGCTATTAATAATGCCATTAATTATAGGCAGCTTGTATTAAAGTGCATGCTGGCCTCTTAATCCTGACCCCCAGCTATTGGCTCGCAGCTAATCCAGCCCGGTGCTTGGCAGCGGTGCCGGCCGCAGCCCGTGGCTGCTCGGGAACAGGGGGAAAGACGGGACTAAAGGATAAGGAGGGATGGGGAGGAGCGGGCGGGGGAGGGAGCGGCATTTTGAGTATATACTTTGCCAGAGGCGCTGAAGTTTAAAGCCAGATGATATGTTGGTGCGGTGGGGATAATCCTGGAGATGCGGTGCCAGCACTTGGGAGGACCTTTCCCGGCGGAAGGCTTTGCTCTGCCTGAAAGCCCTGGCCGGGTTGATAACCCCCCAGGAGCCCCGCGCCGGCTTTACCTGGGGCGCTTGTGCGCGACGGCCGCCCCACTTCAATCTGCTTAAAAGATCGGGCAGACAGAAGGCTCTGGCCGCATAATAGATTCCTTTCCCTTCCTCAGGCTGCTCATCTGACAGGATTGTTACGAAAGTTGCTAATTATCGGCTGGTTGGAAGATAATGAAAGGGCCCCATCCTGCGCTGGCCAAAGGAGGGAGACTCCCGTCATTAGGAGCAGGACCAGATCCAAAGAGTTTCCAGCCTTTGTGCATGGCTGCACATCCTTGAGTTTTGATTTCTGAGGTGATTGAAGATGTTAGAGAGATCTTAGAATTCTCAAAGTTTTAACTTTTTTTTAATATATATTATTTTAATATAAAATATTCATTTTATTAATTCACGGAGTTTTGTTTGCTCTGCCTTTTTGCTTTGTAATCTCTGTCTGCTTACCTTGAGACAAAAATATGAACCAAAAGATCCCCATTTTAAATGTCTGTGGAACAAAGGACGGTGTTTTTGCCCTGTTGCGGAGCTGCCCCTGGGCTGCTCTCCATGGCTGCAGGGTGCAAGTTTCATATTCACAAGCTCGAGGAGGAAAAATCTTATCTGTGGAAGATCAGGCACGATAGAGCTGTTAACCTGATATTTTATGGTAATTAATTTGAGCATTTAAAGCAGTGGTTTGACCACTGGATTTGTTAATGGTTTTTAAAAACCAACAACGCAGGGCATCAGGCAGCTCCTGTCCAAAGAAACAGAAAATTTGCAGCTGGGACACTCTGGAGAGAAAATAAACTGAGAGTTTATGTTCTTCAGGTTTCCCTCATTTTGTCTTTGTTTTTCTTCTTGCAATGATTACAGAAATGTGTTTATAGAATCATAAAATTGTTAGAGTTGAAAAAGACCTCTAAGATCATTGAGTCCAACTGGACCTTAGGAAGGCATTTGAATAATGGTGCATGTTTGGGGGTTCACTGCTCAACACAGACTTTGGAAATTCTGAGAGCAAGGCTGTTTGTGCACCCTGAGCCCAGCTTTCCCCATGGCCAACACCAATAGCCACAAAGTCTTTCACTCTTTCCAATCACTGAGCAAGTTTTAACTGCAGCTCCAAATCTGTGGCTTTCTCTGGAAAAAAGCAGTGGTAACTTTGGGAAACACCTGGCCCCTTGGACATTGCATCCATCATCCTGAGTTAGTTCTCTGTCCTTGTTTGCTTTCCAGTGGAAGAGTTTTGTGTCTCCATGACTGCCTCTGGAACCAGGTATCAGTATTTAATAGCATGGATACAGACTGATTCAGTGACAGCCTAAGGAGTTATGCCTGGCAATGATTTGCTCTTAATACTATCTCTCTATTTTCTTTGCCTTATTTTCTTTTGTCAGCAGATTGCCTTGACTTTAATAGAATGACAGGAAAAGTCAAAGCATGCTGCTTTTCCCAGGAATAAAAGTAGGACTAGATTTTGTAACTGATTTTTCTCTGTTTCCTCAATGGCTTGCAGCTTCTGCAGCTCTTCTCTTATTCACCAGTGCTGCTGTCACCATGTCTCCAGCTGGAGAATGAATGACAGGTAAGAAATGGAGAGGAGAGAAGGGTGCAGGACCACCACGAATGGGTGTAGACTCTCCTAAATCCTGCTCCAGAACCCTAATGTGGGGAAATCAGGCATAGCACACACTGTCCCAATTGTTGTGCTCAGTCTCAGCTTCTCTCCAGCTTTACTCCAACTGCAGCATTGACCATTGGGTCTAGGGGAAGGTGTCCCTGTCCATGGAGCTTGGAACTAGATGGGTTTTAAGGTCTCTTCCAACCCAAACCATGCAATTCTGTGATTCTACATCTCAATAATCTGCTGTAAAACACCAACAGATTAAGAAGGTGCAAATATATCCCAGAGCCATAGCAGGCATTGGATACTGCACCCACATTACCAAAGAGAAAAGGGCAATCCCATGTAAATAACCTAAAAACACCAAGACATTATTAGGCTTTTTGCCTTAGTTTAAATTTTAGGTTTAGGTTTTGGGGTTTTTTTCAGTCTGTGTGCAGATATTCAAGATTTACCTAGTGGAAAAATAACTTCTTTTTAAAGAAAACCAAACAAATTATAGAAAGTACTTCCAACAGCCCTCCCTTTTTTTGCCTTTATTCTTAAATAAAGTACGATGTAAGACAAATGCAACTATTTGTCTTTGTTATTTTCATGTACTTTATGTTTTTCATACTCGTTTCATGTCAAAATTAGAACAGCAGATACACAAGTACAACAAGCTAGTAAGGACCTCAGGGCCTTTCATAGATTTATAGACTCATAGAATAGTTTGGGTTGGAAATGTGTTTAAAATCTGGTCCAAGTGTTAACCCAGCACTGCCAAGCCCACCACTAAATCGTGTCCCCAAGTGCCACATGTACACATCTTTTAAATCCCTACGGGGTGGTGACTACACCACTTCCCTGGGCAGCCCCTTCCAAGGTTTGACAAACTTTTTGGTGCAGAAATTTTTCCAAATGTCTGATCTAAACCTCCCATGGAGCTTGAGGCTACTTCCTCTTGTCCTGTCACTTGTAACTTGGGAGAAGAGTCTGACCCCCATCTGGCTACAAACTCCTTTCAGGGAATTGTAGAGAGTGGTAAAGGTCCCCCCTGAGGTTCCTTTTCTCCAGGCCGTAGCTCATTGGAAACTGAATGGACCAGTTTTCAAATACAAGAGAACCACTAGGATAGTTGGGATAATGTCAGTCATATCCCTTTTCCACATTTAGTCCCTGCACTGATAGTTTTGTTGGCACTATTGAGCTCACTGACGGGTTTGCACCTAATTTTTAGATGAATCATGTATTTTTGAAGATTTACCCAAAGGAAGTTCTGAAATTTTTGAGATTCACCTGTTGGTAGTATCCTCCCTGCTTGTCAGTTTGCTGAGGGATCAGGGATTTTACACTCCTGAATAGAAGGGATATTAGCTTGTTATTCCATAGGTCAGATTGAAACTGAGTTTGATCAGACAAGAATGAAGGAATAACCATATGTTCTGGCAAGATAACTGTAAACATGTCTAAGAGAAATGAATGAGATGGTCCCAGCAGGGTTTCCTGAGACATGATTTTTTTTTTGCCATCAGAAACTTATAAATTACTTGGAAATTTGTGATGAGTTTAAAATGGCCCAGATTGGCTCCAGCATTTGCTCCCTTTCACTAAATATGTATGTGTATGTATATCTGCCTTGACAAAAGTGAGGACTGTGCTGATTGTCAGAAGCTTTAAACTTCAGTTTAATTTTTTTTCCCCACTGCTGAAGGAGTATTTTTACCAATTTTTATGGAAGAATAGAAAGGACAAGAGAGGATAAAACTGATTCAAATTAATTTTGGGTACATTTCTTCATAATGTAACTGGAAAGTTTCTCCCACAGGATTTTTCTCCATTTGGGATGGTGTTTTTTTTAATTCATACTAATTTATTAACTTGTATAAGTGAGTGCCTAGTTTTGAGGGTAAAAGGAGTTATGCATGTTTTCAAGCTCTTGCTAAATTGGATCTTGATTAATTTTTGTAAATCTATTTTATTCCTGGCATAGCTGAGGAAAGCTGTCAACCCCTGCCTGGAATGGGAACCTGAAAGGCTTTCAGCACATTAGAGAGTTGGCTTTTCAGGTCAAGGCTGAAATCCAGTGAAAGGGAGGGAGAATTGCATTGTGCTTGCTTGACCTATGCAATATTTTATTTTTGGATAAACAGAGCACTGCAGCTTCCAGTTTCCTTCTGATCTGTCAGGCTTCACAAAGGCTGCATTCAGCAAATAGGGCACAGAATTTCAATATGTGCTCTGTTTCTCTTTCTATCCATCTCACTCATTTCTTTTTGTAAACCTCCTTGTGGACTATATATATTTAATTGGAGATCCCATTTGATTCTTTTTTACTTTTTTTCCTTCCTGCTACATTAAATTAAAAAAAAAGGAAGAAAGAAAAAAGAAAAATGATCAGTTTTGATTTTTCTCTACTTGCCTCAGTGTGGTTCAAGGATTTATAACCTTATACCAAAAATTGCCTTCTGACAGGAGCAGTTTAGTTGAAATCAAGCAGTTGGATCATGTAAATCTGTGTAACTCTATTAATTTAAACAGACTTCTCAGATTTATACCAGCTGAGGACCTGGCTTAGAGGAAAAACTTCTAAGAGAAAGTGTCCTCTAGCTGGGATAAGCAGTTTGGCTCCTAACAGCAAATTAATTTTCTTTTTTAAGTAAGAGGTGATATAGTGCAGTATCCTGAGTTGTAGGATGCTTTTCCCCTGGCATTTCAATGGGAGACAACTTCCAAAGGCTGGATTACAGAAGGGAAATAAGGCAAAGCATCATTCACACGCTGCTCCTGGTTACTCAAAAAAAAAAAAAAAGATGGAAATAAAAAAATCAGTGTTTGCCAAATAGAATTCTCCCTGTGAATCATTTGTAGGATATTTGCTTTGAGTGGCATAACGCTCATGTCATTCCTAAGGAGTTTTTCTCCACCCTGATCTTTCCCTGACCAGATCTAAAAACCTTCAGACAAATAATCCTTGTGGCTAAAAATGATGGGACTTTAAAGTATGGAATAATTTTCACCTGTACATGCCATAATGCCATATAATCTTCCAGTAATTTCTAATGGGATGCCAGAAAGGACAGTGAGGTGCTGCCTATTTTCCTGGGATGTGCCATAATAACAGCATCCAGGGGCTTCTTTTTTATATACTAATAAACATTGATTCTGGTGTTTCTGAGTTTCCATTTTATCCACAGATCAGAATATTGTGAGGCTCTTCCATGCATCAGGAGACGCACATTTTAGTCCTCACCTCCTACTGTGCTGCATTCCTGCACATACTCAAGAAGATTCTATCACATGAGGTTGCAAGACAGTGGAAAAAAAACCCCCAAAATATATTTTAGTTATTTATTTTCACACGAGGTAGAGTTGCATAATCCTTTATGTGCAGTGAGAACTTCTGATGTTTCAGTCATACATGCAGAATTCAGACCTGCATTAGAGATAACTACAAGTAGACGAGATTAAGCTCAGATTTACTTTTTGGCCTTGGTCTGCTGTTGCCCTGGGCATTCTGTGGCACAGAATTCACATTTGAGAGGATGTCTTTTTTTTCTTTATAAGATATGGATATTTGTATTATAGAATCACAGAATGGTTTGGGTTGGAAGAGACCTTAAAACCACGTAGTTCCAACCCTCAACTGCTACAAGTGTTTGTTACACTATGAATCTCTGATGTATAAACCTACATAATTGTATTGTCATTTGCAAACCCATATTCAGTGATTCCATTCCATGGTTAAAAAATAAGAACAAAAAATATCTGCTATAAAGTACCCTAAGACCAGGAGGAGATGTCAAATACCGGCACATTAACAGCTCATCACAGTCTCTGTGTCTCCACCAAGTCTGAAATTATTTGCAGGTTCAAATCATTTACTTTTACAACAGATGGGAAAATTCCTGATTCTTCCCTATAGAATGAACTGTTGAAAGACCAAAAAAGCTGTTGAAGAGATTAAAAAGATCAGAACAATTTGTTGAGCATTTTGACTTGAGTTGATTTGAGTGCCCAATCACAGTTGTCTCCTTCTGATGCAGAAGATAAATGGCAGTGAATCAAGATCTCGGAGTGACTCAGTATTTGCTGTGCCTGTGACTGGAAATGACTCTTTCTGAGACTAAATTATCATGGAAAGGGGCTCAGCATAACAAAACATTTTCTCTCTTCACCTTTTTTTTTCTTTCTTTTCCCAGTACTCTTTTTTTTATTCTAATAAGGGCTTAAAAAATGAGACCCAAGTGACCAATAGAAACCACAAAGGAGTATTTTCTAGAATTAATGTGCAGAATACACCTTACTATCAAACTCATTTTTTTTCCTGCAAACCTGCACAATGTTCACATCATCTTGTGAGTGTGGAAGGTGTGTCTGGAGTCCAATCTCTCTATGGAAGATAACCAAGTTAGAACACAAGAGCCTGTCTAGGGCTTCTGGAAGTACTAGAAATTAAGAACTGTGTTTATTTTGAACCTTTGAAAGGTCTCAGAAAGCATAATGATGGGTTCTGTTTTGGTGTATATTAAAAGACATTCCTTTTCCCAGAGAAACTACAGCCTCCTGCAGGACAAGAGTAGCTCTTTATTGGAGATTCTCTAATGGCAGATTTTCCTGTGGCTACTTATTTTCTAATGTTTTTCCTCTGCAAACTACATGAATCCCCCTCAATAAGCAATGCTCTGACTCTGGAAGCAATCACATATTTTTATAGCCAGAAAAGAAAAAAAACCACATTTGACTGTTGAATCTAATTTTCTGTGTAAAACAGGTGATAAAGTTTTACCTATTAACATCTGTTTTGAGCCAATTATCCATTTCTGGCTAAAACACATCCCTTGGTAAGCCAGCCTTTCTTTATATGAAAATAGCAAAAATGGAAGCACTCATGCCACCTTTCTGATGTTTGTGTCGTGTCTTGGCCATGATAAGCATTGGTGTTCTCTTTTTGTTTTTCCCTGACTAACTTTGGCATCTAGTATCAAAAGTCTCAGTTACATAAAAGGTTTACTTAATACCTTATATTTTATTTATGAAACACATATTCCAAAGGAAAACCTTCTTGCAATCTTCTTTGCAGACCATTAGACAAAATGAGACCCTTAATTATCCTACTGTAGAGCTTTTCTCTGAACTACATCCAATTTATAACATCCCTCTAAGAACTAGGCAGTGCAAATTAGCCATGGTGGACTGATATTAGTCTTAACAATGCACAAAAGCAAGACTAGTTCCTTGATTGTCCACTTTATTCCTATGTTTTTTGTCCAAGGATTACTGAGTCTGCCTGACACAGCACAGTATCAGACATTATCCTCATGCTTTTCCTTTTGTCTGAGCTTTTCTCCCTGCTGTGCAGTGATAGGACACCTGGGGATGGTTCAAGGTTGCACCAGGGCAGTCTTAGACTGGACAATTCTTTATCTAGAGGGTGGACAAACATTGCAAGAGGCTTCCTGGGGAGGTTTCTGATGCCACATGCCTGTCAGCGTTTAAGAGGCATTTGGACAGTGCCTTTAATATGGTTTAATTTTTGGTCATCCCTGACGTGGTCAGGCAGATGGACTAGATGATCACAACAGGTCCCTTCCAACTGAAAATATTCTGTTCTAAAGGTGACAGAAGGACTGCATGGATAAACAAGGAGCTCCCAACAAAACTCAAATCGAAGGCTCCAAAAAACTCAAAGGAAAGAATGCAAGAGATGGAAGCAGGGTGGGGTGATTTGGGACAAGTGACAATGTCCAAGTGCAGGGACAAGGCCAGTAAAAAAAAAAAAAAAACAAACCCTGGAGTTGAACTTCACAGATGATTGGATGTTCAACAAGAAAAACTTCTACAATCACATATGCAGCAAAAGCAAGACCAGGGAGAAGGTCAGGGTTCTGTTGAATGGAATTGGGAACCTGGTGACAAAGGACATAGAAAAAGATGAAGTACTTGATACCTTCTTCATCTGTATTTACCAGTCAGATGTCCTGCATGAATTTCAGGGCCCCAAGACCAGAGGAAAATTCCAAAGCAGGGAAGACTCCCCTTCAGAGGAGGAGGATCAGGTTAAGGAACATTTAAACAAGTTGAACATACATATGTCCATAGGACCTGATGGGATGCGCCTGTGAGTGCAGAAGCATCTGGACAAGGTAATTTCAAGGATATTTTGATTTATCTTTGAAAGGTGACAGCCACTGTAGAAGGTTCCTGAGGACTATTAGAAAGCAAATGACAAGAAGGAGAATCCTAACACCTCCAAGGAAAAATAAATAGGAAAATTTCTCAAAAACTCCGCCTTAGGTAGTTGAAAGCAAACCAATTAGAATCCTATTTAGGTTCCTGTTCTCAAGCTAAACACAGTTCCCTCCACACCTTTTCACACACCTTTTCATGTTGAAGCTCTGTAACTCTGTTAGCAGTAGTTCTTGGATTTTCTCCAGTTTTCAATCTCTTTCTTCTACAAAGAAGCACAGAATTGGGCAGACTGTTCAGATGCCTGAAAGCAGAATATCCAGACTATTCGTGAGAGCCAAAGAGTGGGAAATAATCCCTTATTTTGACCTGCTGGCTGCACTCTTTTTGTGGCAACCTCTATTTTTTAGACGGTTGCAAGTAGAAGAGCTGTACCTGCACAGGCCTGGGCATGGGTCAAATTCTATTCACTGTCCAAGGTAGAATAAACCTGGAATGGGTCCATTTGGCTGCAGGGTGAGATACAGGAGATGATACATCAACTTATTGGTGTCAACAGTCTGTGGGCATGTTTTTCAACTGTGGCAATTGTGCAGGTAATTTGTGCCAGCTTAAACTTATTTCACTAGAAGGTAACATGATTCTCATTAACTCATGTATGTCACGGGCTAAGAATGTGCACAGAAACCCCTACTGTGACTCAGCTGACTTACAGCAGCACTCTGCTCTGTGTCTGGGTCCTCAAACCCAGTTTTGTATTTCTTAAATCCTGGCAAAACAGAAGAGATGAAAGCGGATCTCTCTGATATGTCACTAGCATTTCAGACACAAACCCTGAAAGAACTTCAGAGGCAGGTTTGGTTCAGAGCATCCTCCATGACCAACTGCTTTGATGAACTGATCCAAAATCCTGACCTCAGTCACACAGGAAATGTGGATCCAGTTCTGAACTGGACTTTGCTTGTAATGTGTAAATTCACAGCTGTCTCAGTTATTAATATTTCAGGGTCTGAATGAAGCTTGACCAGGTTTTCTCTGATCTCCACTTCATTGATATCTATTGAAAAAGAACTTTTTCTTTCCAAAAGCAACTTCTCTGTGTAAGACACAATCTCTTTGCAATTTCATGCAGTTATAAGAAACCTTTCTATGAAAATTCACGGACTTTTTAACATGAAAATTTGCCTAACTCTTTTTTAGTAAAAGAGGTGAAAAAAAAAAAGATTTAATGATTTTGCTCTTTACTGTCCTAAAAAGTAAATGGAATATGCAAAGGGAAAACCTGCTTGCATAGAGAAGACATATTTCTGGGCATCTCTGTACTTAGCAGAGGGAGGATGTTCAATTAGTCTCTTTACCACAAGCTCCCCAGTTAGTCTCCCTCTGGAAAATAGGTGAGAAATTCTTACATTCCTCTCAATATGTTAATCAGACAACTGGTATCACAGTTCTCTAACTGTGTAATACCAGTCCCCCTTGGCAGATATATTTTATTTGGATAATGATGTGAAATTTAAGATCTACGTTTCAATTGTAGAGAGCCATAGGCAGTTGTCAATTTTAGTGACAGACATGAACCTGGAGCTAAATTCCTGTGCACAAGCAAAAATTCCAACAGGCGTAGCACAATTCTGGTCCCTTAATAGAAACACGTTTTCTCCCATTGAGGGGCAGTATTTTTAAACTGCACGTTCCTTCTCTTCGTGCTGGCAAATCCCAAATATTCTCAGATGTTTCCTTTTACATGGGCAGTTTGGTGACCTCAGCTGTCAAGGAATCTCCTGCAAAATCTAACAGTGGTCTGCTTTTTCTGCCTACAGTTGCCATTGCTTTGGTACCAAAGTGCTGTCACACGAATCTCCTGCTTTTCTTTCCCACTGCTAAATGTAATTCTGCCTCATCACTCTTCTTTGAATCCCTCGTATTCCTGGACAGATCATACAGTAGAAACAGAGAAACATTAAAGTTGAAAAAGATGTCAAATATCTTCAAGTCCAACCTTTGAATTTTATGAATATTATGATTTTAAATGCACACTACACTCTCTCTCTAGTTCACTTCAAAATGTCTTAACTCTAAGAAAGCTTCTGTGTCCAGTGTAGAGAAGAGTTTTCTTTAGCTCCATTTAAAAACTTTAAGAGTTATTCTCTTTTGATTTTTTTTTAACAATCAATGGCCTAACAGAAAACACTCTTTTCCTCTAAATACCAAATTG
This sequence comes from Neopelma chrysocephalum, assembly GCF_003984885.1. NCBI lineage: Eukaryota > Metazoa > Chordata > Aves > Passeriformes > Pipridae > Neopelma > Neopelma chrysocephalum. The sequence goes on from NW_020926159.1 coordinate 468,988, forward strand.
TAGGTATAAAACTTTGAGTTTCTTCTTCTTCATCTTCTCCTTCTTCTTCTTCTTTTTCCTCCTCTTATTGTTATCATCATCATCATCATCAGTGTTGCATTATAATTACTGTTATTTTGCATAATGTTTAGAAGGGTGATTTTCAGTTATTGAGAGTGAAATTTTCTTTAGAACCTGGGGTGCATCAGAAGCCCAAGGAAAAGATGAGTAAGAAGATGAGCTGCATTCTATTACTTTGGGTTGTTTGGTTTTTTCCAAAAGTAGATCTAACACTGCTAAAAACTGTCCCCAGAACTGTCAGTCAAAAGAGGAAGAATATGATTAGCAGCAGCAGTCACACCAAATTTGTCCATACTATATCACAACAGACAAGGCACAAATTTAGGACTCAGGAGTACATCTCTTTTAAATCTGATTTTTCAGCTTTGCCATCTAATCAAGAGGGGAAAAAATGAAAGAGACTTGTATGAAGTCAATATAAGGCTGAATTTGCTTTTTTCTTTTTTTTTTCTCCAAGTATCTAATTTTAAAAAGCTTACATTTCTTTTTAAATATTTTTCAATGAAACTCAAGGGCTTCTATTAAAAATTAGAGATGACATGGATATTGTTCTGTTTTCTACAACACACATTTAGGATGTTGTGTTACTAGGTCCAGATCTCTCTCTTGAAGTCAGAAGAGGGATTTAAACAGCTTTAACAAGGTACCTTAGTAAATATGCCATGGAGACACCTGGACTGCAGCTTCCATCAAATTTGTTTCATTGGTAAAAAGCATTTAAGTACTCCTGGATGATGGGACTGGAACAGTGTTTCAGGTACATCCCTTGAACACTGATCTAATTAACTTATTTGCACACTCTTCTTGGCCAAAACAACAACTCCTGCGAAGCTGAACTCCTCCAGATGTGACAGTCCTTCAGCACAATAGCTCAAGGACAGCATTATGGGGTTGGATTCCATTTGTTACACCAGAAGAAAACGTAAAATTACAGTTTGAGGTGGAAAGGAACTTCTGGAGATCATCTAGGATGACTCTCTTTCTCAGAGCAAGGGATCAGCTAGAAGGAGTTTCCCAGGACTGTGTCCAGCTGGGTTTTAAATATCTCCTAGGATGGAGACTTCACAACCTCTCTAGGCAACCTGTTACAATGCTTGGTCATCCTGACAGTAAAAAGGGGGGTTCTAACATTTAAGCAGAATTTTCTGTATTTCAGTTTATGTCCATTGCCTCTTGCCATTTCACTAGATACCCCTGAGAAGAGTCCAGCTCTGTCTGATTTGGAACTAGATGATCTTTGAGGTCACTCCCAACCCAAACCATTCTGTGATTCCACGATTCTATGATTTATTCTCCCCTACTGTGTAGATGTACAAGATTCCCCCAGAGCCTCCTCTTCTCAAGGCTGAAATGAGTCACTCCAAGCCTCTCTGTAGTCCCTCACTGAGAGAAAACTCCATAAAATACGTACTTCTGCAAGGGGGTGAGTCTTAAACTCTGGGCAAATTTCTTAGTTCCTGCAGAGACTCAAAGATCTCCTAGTTAGGGACAAGTTTTAGGCAAAGACCACCTCAGCAAGTATTTTAGAAATAGCCACAGCTGTTTAGAGTTCAAGGAATTTGATTGTGTGGTCAGAGGTACATGGTGACCACCGGCTCAAATTTAGCAGCGTTTAGTTTTCTAGAATAGCTGTAACCACTGACCACAGGGATCCTGTGTGGGTGTCACCTGTCTCCAGAGCAGACATTTGCACCTGACCTAAGCACCTGAATTGCCTTCAGAGACGCAGAAGGGGAAAAGGTCCTTCTAGGATACAGTTTGTCTCATCCCGAGGCACGTTTCTAAAGTAGGTCAGGTGGGTCAAGCCCTGGAAATGTCTGCTTCTCTCTGTGACTGTAAAGTGATTAAAGCAGACACAGCTGTCTGTGCTGGAGGCATCTGAAGTCAGAGGGGAGCACACACAGCCCAGGTAAGTGTGGTTGCCTCTGTTTTTGCTGTTTCAGGTCCCCAGGCAGCAGCTATTGAGATGTGCCCAGAACAAGCACAGCCCTCACCACAATGGGTGAAACACTCGGTGCCCACACCACAGGCAAGTGCCAGCCCTGAGCGTGTCTCGCTGGCTGGATGCTGTGCCCAAAGATGATTTTTGCTCTGGGTCAGGGATGAGCCTGTGGAAGGATCATGTTCACAATCCCCTTTCCTCCTTCAAAACCTCCAATCCTCTCTCCCTTTCTGTGTGGCGACTGCCTTGGTGGAGCCAAGCACCTCATCTAGTGCAGGAACACTTCAAAACCTTTTGCAGACCTACTTATTTGCCAAAATATTTAAGTACTGAAGATGCAGAGTTAATTTTCTTTGGGGCCATATAGGGCTTTACAAGTCTGGCTACCATAATCTGCATTTCACCATGAAATTCCTTCATTTTGGGCACAATCCTGCCATGTTAATGTCTGCAGATGTTTTGACATAGCCATGAAAGTGGTAGAGGGACGTGTCATCATAACTCATATTTCTGTCACAGGAGCAGTTGGTCCTCTGAGCTGCTTCTCTGAGCCCAGTACTTCAGAAGAACACAATGCTAGAAAGGTTTCCATTTTCCCAAAGAATCCAGGAAATCATGGGTTTTAATCATATTTATGATTCCTTTCAACTAGATTAGTTGTTCCTGATTTTAACAAGATCATGGTGCTTTTTGTCACGTTGCAAGTGTGATGAGGTTTATCACACCTGGATTTGAAAACAGAAGCTGACAGGATTTTGTTCACAATTGTTTTGATAGTAGATTTTTCCTTCCCCCCCTCGCCCTCTCCCCCATTCTTTCTTCTTCAGATTCCATCTCTATTGATCTTTAATGGCTTCCAGATGGGATCACGTTTGGCCATTTTATAGGCTGAGCTCTGAGAGACTAAGCAAATAGGGTGTATGCAAGCAGCCCATTAGCTAATAAAAAATAAAAAGGCACTGCAAATATACTAATAAAGTTTGTAATGTCATAATATATTAAGGACATGACAACTGCACAGGAAATGGGCCTGGCCTGACTGCATGGAATAACAAGGGAGTTTTAACAGCTTATGGAAGAGGTAACAGCTGCTGGGTAAGAGCAAAACTCTGCTCACATTTTACATTGCAGATGAAACAATGCATTAACCAGCCTTCCTACTAAGACCTTGACTGTCAGCTAATCCTGTAATTCCTTTGTGGGAGAAAGCATCTTCCCATCCCTCTGGTTTATACAAGGATGGGAATGTCAGCAGCAGGAATGAGTTGTTGAACATCACAATGCTGTACCACATGGTTTATCTCAGCCACAGATTGTTGGAGAGGAGACGTTTCAAAATACTGTCTAATGCCTAAGACATTGATGATTAAATGACTAGATGCCGATGACATATTAGATGATGCTTTTCACTGATTAAAGCCATTTGTGCTATTATCATATATGCATCAGGATCAAGGCTCTTCTTCAGCTCTTATTTCTGATTCTGACAATGGTGTTGCAGAAGCTGCTGGTAACTGTTCATTCAAGGTGCTGTGTGCTTTCCCATTACACAACCAGGCATCATTTTGAAAAACTTGCCATCTACATGCCCAGGATTACCAAAGAAATATCCCTGTTTTACAAAAGAGGTAAACAGAAGGTGTGTTTCAATGTAAAGTCATCAACATACCATAGAAAGGTTGGGTTGGAAGGGACCATAAGGCTTATCTTGTTCCAACTCCCCTGCCATGGGCAAGGACACCTTCCACTAGATCAGCTTCTCTGGGCAACCTGTGCCAGTGCCCCACAACCCTCACAGTCAAGAATTTCTTCCCAGTGTCCCATCTAACCCTACTTTCTGTCAGTTTGAAGCCATTTCCCCTTGTCCTGTCCTTCCAGGCCCTTGTCCAAAGTCCCTCTTCAACTCTCTTGGAGACCCTTTAGGTACTGGAAGGGGGTCTAAGGACTCTGTGGAGCTTCTCTACTCCAGACTGAACAGCCCAAACTCTCTCAGCCTGTCTCCATAGCAGAGGTGCTCCAGCCCCCTTATCGCCTGAGAACAGCCATTCCTGTACAAATTCTGCATATGAACAATAAGTATCTTGGAAAAAGTGACTTTCAGTTTGAGAAGTAAATGCACAGGTGCAACAGCACATTTGTTTGTGTGGTTTTGCATGTGCATGGCGTGGGAAAATGTCTATTCCAGAGCTCTTGGTGTCCACTTATGGGAGTGCACGGGACATATATCATGGAATGCTTGAGGTTGAGTCTCTGCAGGTCTCAATTAGGGCACATTAGGGATTGTGGTGGAAGGTGATAGAGCTAAAAAGAAAGAAACCTCTTATAGTTGTGAATAAATATTTACTCAGGAAGTGCTGCCTGGGGGTTTCAGCCAGATCTTCCCTCAGCCTAAATCCCAAGGTTGGGATTATCCACAGTCTCACAGACTGTGGCAGAATGGGATCAAAACTCACATTTTATTCTTTCAATTCTTAACTCATAAATCTCAAATTTCTTTTCTTTGGAACAAGCTGCATTCAATTCCTGAGAACAGTTTTAGACTACCTGCCACTGAGGTCTTCTGTGTCTCTACAATGTCAACCCTGGAGATCAATATTAGAAAATACTGTTTTTTGCTTTTTGTTTTGGGGTTTTTTTTCCTATATTCTGTTTTATTGCTTGACAATAATAAACATTTGGTTTCACAGTCACTTCTGATCTCATAATTGCAGTTCTAATGCGAATGCACACAGCACTGGGTTTTTATGTCTGTACAGAAGATGACAATAAGATTAAGAACGTGGGCTTGATTATAAAGGCGCCGTTAAACTTTGGCGTCATCCCCTCAGTGCTCTCCACTTCTTCCCTTCAGAAACAAATGGTGTTGCTGTTTGTTTTCAGCTGCAGAAATCTTCATTAAAGTTGAGGAATTAAATATAGCACTTTAGCTAATTAATTATGGTTTGATCATTTTGACACCTCCAAATGACTCAGCCACATACCTGGAAGCTTTGTCAACTCAATTGCATCTTTATTTTTGTTGCCTTTAACCAACAATGAAGACTAATGCCACTCTTTCCAGTTTTCAATCACCTCTACAGAAGTGCTCCCCTGGCAATGTGCAGGGACAGACCTAATTAATCCCTCATCTGCCCTGCACCGTGTCTATACATCACACTGGCAGTTGGAACTGCTGCTTGTTTTAAGGCTATTGCTGGAATGAAATGCTCATCTGTTTTTCAATAATTTTACCACAGGTGGTGATTTGTAATTAGAAAGGGCAGAATCTGAATTTTGATTTTTTTTATCATTATTATTGTTGTTATTATTATTCATTAGGAGAAGTGAGGGTACAGTGGGAAAAGATGTGAGTAATAATAATAATAACAATAATAATAATAGCTGCTGCACTGTAGGGAGGGAGCGATACCTTCTGGCACCACGAACAATAGTAGATTTTTAGCTCATTGGGAGAAAAGAACAAAGATTTGCACTGTTGTGGCTTCATACAGGTTAAAGTGCAAAGACTTGAAGGAGATAACAGAGGAGCTTTGACGGCTCAGAACCTCCTCAGAGCACTAAGAAGATCCTACTACCAGTAGTCATAGAATCACAGAATGGTTTGAATTGGAAGGTTAAGGTCATCTAGTTCCAACCCACTGTCATGGACCATGCAAGACTGAGACTTTTGGAGGTCTTGGTCAGTTTTATACCCAGTAGCATTTTCAAGAGAATATAGGTTCTAATGCTGTTTGATTTCAGCTCATAGGAGCCAAAAATCTTAGTAAATATTTCTGTCTTTAGTACTCCCCTGAGCTCAAACACTACCTCATGTTCCTCTAACTTTTTTGTTGACTCCTTGTTTCCTTTGAAAACCACACGGTGATATAGGCAAAGGTTTAGATCCCAGCACTTTCTGAATTGGCCCATGGTGCCTTGTAACGAAGACTTCCCTCACATTTTGGGGTAAAGCTGAAATATTCAGCTTTTCATCAGGCAATGAAAAATGAATTAACTTCAGGGATATAAAGCCATAACTGTTACGTTAGAACAGTCCCGTGAGAGAGCTGCTTGCGGGCCTTTCTTTAGCTGCTTTGTATGAGCTGGAACAGCTTCAAAAGCAGACGCCTGTCCCACATCATCCTATTGTTCCAGGAACAACAAAGTCTTCAAGGAAGTAGAAAATCTGAGTGTGTTTCCAAGCTCCAAAACAGGCAGAGTGAGACCTCTCTCTGCTGAGTATGAGGGATGTACCACCCCACTGAGAGGCTTTACTTCATTGAGGGGATAAAGGGCTGACTAAACCTGAGTTTAAAGTCTTCTATTTATGCTGTTCAAGGTCTTTTCCAGCCTTAAAGATTCTATGATTCTATGTGTTGCTGGTAAGAAAAAGAGAGGAGAAATCTCCTTTCCTGCTTCTCTACCAGCAAGGATGGGATGTGCAAGAGAAATTCATGATGTTCCACCTGAGCAGACCCTTCCTCCATCTCAGCAGCAACCAACCTGGCTTTCAAGGCTTATACCTCAAGCAAAGTGTTCCTCTGACTATTTTCCATGCCAGTAGGCTCACCACCCTTGTGGTTTTCTCATGCCTAGACCTGGCTTTTGCTGGCCTGTTTTGCCTACTTGGTGCTAGGAAGAGCTTCCCAGCAGGTCTTCCAGGTGAGATGTGTTCCTCACCTGCATTCACAATCCCTCCTATTGTTTTTAGTTCAATCCCATATGTTCTCCTTAATCTTCTAACGTGTGACCTCACCGTTCTCTGCCCCAAATCCACCAGGACTCATGTCCCCAGGACCTGAAAGATTCAACTCTGTGAGTACTAAATGTTAAGTCAGTCTAAAATTCTCAGGTTGGAGTGTTTTGTTTGTTTCCTTCTTAATTTTTTTCTTCCTAAAGGAGAAATAGCTTGAATGGGAAAAAAATGAAGCCCAAGAGACAGGGCATTGTACCTACTCCTCTTCCCAGCCCCCAAACCAAATGCATGAACTGAGCACCCAGACAGGTCACAGGCTCTGGGAATTACCAGACAGACCCCATGCATTTTTCTGGCTCAGCCTATTCCTGAATATTACTTTGCTTTTTCCTTTTTCCTCTCTCTCAGGGCACCTTGCCCATTTCCTGATGCACTGAAATCCCTTTCTACGTGGCCAGGCATTTTGTTTTAATTTTTTTTAATGAATTCAGCTCAGCGCCCACACATCTCCTCAACCATGGATTTGTACGCTCAAGAGAAGACACGGAGAGATGTTGATGTTTTTGGCTGGTATTCATGCCCTCAGTACCCAATTTTTTTTAGGGTGGTTTTTTTTGGTTTTTGTTTTTTGGGTTTTTTATGAATATACATGTTTCCTTGGCTGTTTGCACTGGAGCCCATCTGTTAGAATGGCACAGTTCCTGCTCACAAGTGGAATCAGACCCTTGCTGGAGGGGGCAGGTTTCAGACGACGACGGGTTTTTAAGTGGAGCAGCAGGAACCCTACAGGAAGGTGCTCCCCTGTGTCAACCCTGACACCACCTGCCTCCCTCCACATCCACCAGTTGACACCGCTGCACCAAAGCCCAGAGGGGCCACACAGGTTAGGGAAGGAAGCCACAGTGTTTGGGAACCACCAGGAAAACTGCTGGTGTCCAACAGTGTCCTTGAAAGCACATGGCATGCTTTAGGTAAACACATGTGTGTAATAACTGAAAATGAAAATAACACTCGTGTGAGACAGAGCAACAGACACCAATTCCTAGACAGTTTAAGGAGCCAGCTTAGATATGAAGAAGTGATTTTTCTGCCTTTGAAAAGACATCTGAGACAAATTGCTTGGGACTGGATTGGAGGAAGGGCCATTTCTGGGTGACACGAGTCCTCCTTAGTCATTTAGGCCTCAAAAATCAGCAACTCTGCAAAGCCAGGTGATGCAGGAGGAGCCTGAAGTGGAGTGGTGACTCTGGAGTATTTGGTTTTCATTAAAAAAAAATCCCTTTTATCTTTTTTTCCCCATTTCTTTGCAAACCCCTTTTCTCTCCAAAGCGAACTTCAGCAGAAACAATGCTGGCCAGGGAACTGGTAAAGTCACCATCCTTGGAAGTGTTCAAAAAACATGTGCATGTGGCACTTGGGAACATGATTTAATGATGAAAACGGTGTGCTGAGTTGATGATTGGACTTGGTGGTCTTAGAGGTCTTTTCCGATCTCAATGATTCTGTGATTCTACAATTAAAACATTTCTCCATTTGCTGCTTTGCACCTCAACAACTGGAAGTTCAGATGAATTTCATAAAAGATGTGTGGTCTGAAAACCTCACTAAACAGAGACTTAAAATTTAGTCCATCTGCTCAAATTGCTTCCTGGAGACAGAGCACAGAACTGGCTGCTGGTGGAAATTCTTAACATTGATTCTAAAATGACCTTTAGGTTTCCTTAGAGAAGTTCAGTTCAGCCTGTCTGTGTCTGTTAGCTCAAAACCTTTATTTCTTGCCTGATTTTTCACTTTTTTTTTCCTCATACTTCTCTTTCAGTTATCACTCAAACTGAAATTGTGGAAAACATGGAATATGATAAGTAAAGAAAACAGACAAATGAGAACTACCCACAGTGTGACCCTTTCTTAATAATCCTGGAAGAGAACTATACAGTGAGAAGAAAAAAAAATAATAAAGAAATAAAAAAGATGGAAACCCCCTGAGACAAAATAATCCTAATTGATCAAAACAACAGAAAAACTTAAAGATGAAAGAGAAGGAAGTTCTATTTTTTTAAAAAAGAAGATAAATGGACAAAAGTGCCTTTGGTAACTTGTGCCTGATTTTTCCAGCAGGATAGCAGGCAAACCTTGTGCTCTCTGTACAGGTAGGATTTCCTTTGACACCTGCATGGACCTTTGCCAGGGAAAAGTGCAGAACAGAGCCACAGTCAACACTCAAATGGAGATTATTTCCCATGAGACAGCACAGCTCATCTCTTGTCTGGAGCAACAGCACAAATACTTCCCTACTGACATTAAAGATATTTCTTTGCTTTCTGTCCCAAATATTCACCAGTTTGAATTTTCAGACTGTTCAGTCATAAATAAAAAACTTTACATAGTGGAGAAGCAACATGTAGCTACTTACAGACCCACAGCCTTCCTTTTTTGGGAATATGATTAAAAGCGTTTCAGGAGAGCAGTTAAGGATGTGGTGGCTGGAGTGCTAAGTTGGTGGCAAGTGTCTTCTGACCAGTGGGAAGGAGATTATAAACCCCAGGAAAATTCCACAGAAGAACGAAAACTTAAACCCAATTCAAGGTTTTGGCTTTTTTGGGTTTTGTGTGTTTGTTTGGTGTTTTGGTTGGGTTTTTTTTCAGACTTTAGAGTAATTTCTGGCTGTACTAATGAGAGAAGGAAGACCTCAAAATGTGGTGAGTAGGGAGCAATAATTCTGCTGTTACATCGAAGGTGTATCTGTGCTCTTTATTCAGTTAACTCATGACTTTTTTCTTATTTTTCATTTCACTTAAATTTAAGTAAAAAAATGAAAACAAAAATGACCAGTAACCTTGTAGAGGTGGTGACCATGTTAAAAATAAAACCTATTAATCATCTGGATTAATCAGCTAATGGGCAGCAGATCTGGAGATTAAATAACTCCTTGGTCTCCAGACAATGGATGATAGGGATCCACTCCAATGGTCTCTCCAGGAAGCTTGTTTTTCAGCTGCTCAAGCTGCATTTATTTAATAACTATTAGTAAACTTAATATTTCTTGTTCTGACTCCTTTTGCTCATGAACCATGAAAGTGAAGAGGAAAAGAATAAGAAATCCTAAATTTCGTGGTGGTTCTTCTGCTCTGTCCCAATATCACCCTTATTAGAAAACAGGATCCTGATTTGTCTTTTGGCTTGAAGTCCGGTAGCTAAGAAGCAACTTTCTTACCAAGGAATAACTTAAAAAAAACCACCCAAACCTCTTCTTACTGCAGCTTTTTGCTTCTCTAACACTAAGATTGATAAATATTAATCAAATATTTTGAGTTCAATATATGTTTAATTGTTCTCATCCTAAACTGAGTCTTTGGGAAGCAGAGAAGCCTGTATTCCTCCCTCAGTGGAGTGAGAGCGTGGTTCCTCCATTAATTCAGGACATCAGTGGGACAATGAAGGAATTGCGTATTGGCAACTCACATTTCCTCTAGCCTCTGGATAAGGGATTTGAGTTTTTGTGCTTGCTGCCAATCCTTTAACGATCTTACACACCCTATAATCACCCTAAAAATTTGGAATAAAAGGGGGAAAAAAAGGACTGAAAGGGAAAAGAAAAATCCTGAGGGCTGCCTTAGCCAAACATCTTGGACTTGAGAGCTATTTGATCATTAGTCTAAGTATGGATAATCGGTGTAATGGTAAATAAAGAAATTATACACTGAAATGGAAAAATCACTTGGTAAAAGCCCAAAGAATTATTTCTTTTCTGGAAGCTAACATTCCCAGTGAAAGGCAAATGCTATTTCCCCCTCATTGTGTGTCACTTCTTGAGGTGTTTCACTGCTATGTGTGTCTGTATTTTTATAGTACTCCAGTGCTGGGATTCCCGTGTGAAGTTTGACTTCAAAGTCTGCCAAAAATGTTGAGATGTACAGAAAAACTACATCTTCATCGCGCAGAGCTAACAGAGGTTAAACTCAGCTCAGGTTTTTAGTATTACCTTATCTCCCACATGTAATTGATTTCCTCTGATTAGTTTTTTTGGTCTGTTTTGTCTTTTAAATTGTAGAATAAAATTTAAGATATGTCTTCATGCAGGTTTGTATTGCTAATCTTTTCACTGAGGATGCTGTGGTTGACTGAAGACTGTTCACAAGAGACCTATTCGATAGAAGCCACTGGAAGAAGAGATGTTAACTGCCAAATTACAAACATATGCGTGTATAGAAAACAGGGATTTGATCCAGCAGTCTTTGCAGTTGCACTGGGAGATGCAATGACAAGTTTTGGCTATTTATAGGCAGTCAGGGCACAGGAGTGTTCAGACTTCATGCCACCTCTCTCAGTTATCTCTGTGTTGAAGTTGCAAGGAAAGGAAAAATCTGTACCCCAAATAATTCATAGTCCAGATGTGTACAGAAAGAAGGAACAAAATTAATTCACATAATCATGAAGTCATAGTATCATAGAATGATTTGGGTTGGAAGGGACCATTAAAGGTCATCTAGTCCAACGCCCTGCAAAAAGTGGGGATGTCTTCAACTAGATCTGGTTGCTCAGAGCCTCAAAGGAGGTGTGGAGGAGATGGGTGGAAATAATGAGGAAATGAGTTTGGAGAAATATGAGGAGAAATGGATGAGATATGTGGAAGAAGAGACTGGGAACACAACTGGAGAGGTTCTCTTGGAGGTGCTCTTGGAGGAAGGTGCTCTGTGAAAGGAGGTGCAACCCTTCAGGGACTGTGACCCATGGGTGACCCATGCCAGGGCAGGAACAGACATCTGCCCATGAAAGATAAAAACAATTAAATAATTCCAATGCATCCAACATTTAGATCCTTTTATTTTTTAAGTATCCTTGACTGGATCAAGGTGCTGTGATACAGGCATGTATGGAATGAGGGCAGATTTACATTGCTTTGAATAAAAGCACTGTGATGGTCATGCAGGATTGTTAACCTTGACTCTAGAAATACAACAGCCAGGCACCAGTGTGCATCCCTCATATACAATAGTTCTGGGTGTAGCTCTGTGATGCCAAGACCATACAGTTACTGATTCTAGGATCAGACTACTCTGGTCTCTTCTCAATATTTCTCTGAATGTTCTACCCCATGTGATGTGACCATATTTCTGGTGATTTGCTTAACCTCAACAAAAGACCTTATTACAGCACCAGGAGTAAAAGTTAACCTCAAATTATCTGACAAGTATCCTCAGTACAAAACTAGTTTTCTCTACCTCGTATAGGCTATTGGGCTTGGATAGTCCCTTTTTTATCTGGCCATCAAGTGCATTGAGCACAAAGGGCAGGGACTCTTCCACCCCATAAACCAAGATTATAACCTGTACAAGCAATGTCCAACAATCAAGGTTTATTGAGTTCCTCTATGGCCCCACTGAGTCTTCTATGACCATGGTGAAAAGCTGAAATGTATATTTGTGGTAAAATAAGCAAATATATTATATATACGCAAATATATAACTCCATAAAGGGGCAGTAATTAATAATTATTTAACAGTAACAGTGTGTGATATACCATGAGATAAATTCTTTGTTTTAATAAAATTACACTGTATAAACAAAGGTGAAAAGTCCTGCACCTCATATCTCTTTCATCCCCTCTAATTTGTGCAGCTTCCACTTGTTCAAGAACGACCAAGACCTGTTGCAGGATAAAATAGAAAATGGGGATTGAATAATGACAGAGATTTTCCAAGGGTGAGATCTGTGGGTGTAGTTAAAAATCCACTGGTATCCTAAATGCAGTTAAACCTCAGTGGACAGAGAACTGGAGGACATTCCCGTTTTTGCATAGAGAGAGCAATCCTGAGTTGTCAGGAGTGGATGGAGCACTTGACCTCAGAGGCTTTTGCCATCTCTAATTTTAATGATTTCTAGAGCTGGTTAGAAATACAGAGACACATATTTAAAAGGTTCATGAGCTTTGCACACCCAAGGAATGCTTCAGCTGTCGTGACATCCTGTAATAGTCTTGGCACAGAGCAAGGCAGGAAAAGCAAACCATCCTCTTGGCCTGAATTTGCCAGAAAAATCTCTACTTTCTCCCCATTGATGAAAGTTGTCATTTCTCCTGTAGTTCCCAGTGTGTGTCGCTGGTAGAGAGGAGGGAGAAGGAAAGGGGGAAAAAAAAAGAATTAAATAAAAAAAGGAAAGAAAAGCTCAAATCCTAAAAGTCATCATAACAAACTTGCCGCTGAGCGAAGTTGCTGTTTGGCTGAGCGTGGTGACTGCTGTGCTGTGACAGATTCTGTCAGGGAGGCACTGCCCCAGCTTGCAGGTGTAAGCATGACCTATCAAACTGAATGGGAGCTGACAGAAGGGATTTCTGCAACGTGAAACGGAGAGCTGACATGAAAACAGTGACGTGTGAGGGACCGAATCACCGCGAGCACAACTGTCACAGATGATGTCCAGAGAAATGACAGGAGAATACTAACTTTACTTGATGTCAGTTTAGTTGTCCTTTGTGTTTGGAAGAGTAACTGCTAGGAAGGGAAAAAATTTTAAAACACACGGGGGGGAAAAAAAACAGCAAAAAATCCACATGCACATCCATTTCAGCTCAACATCCAAAGCAGTTTTTATGTCTTCTTGCAATATTATCAGCTTAGACAATTTTATTTGTTGGATTTTGTTGTCATGCCTTCTTCTGACTAGAATGGTAGGCTTGTATAAACTATTTTAAGACTGAGATTTTATTTAGTCTACTGACACCAAGGAAGACCTGCTATGACTGCAGCTTTGGTTAATTACTCCTACAAGGATGAAGTCAGTTAGTTTATCAAAGCAAGGAGCAAATATTTTTAATATTTTCTGAGTATAAAAATTAAAATCGTGCCCCAAGACATCTAAAGTTTGTGTCATATTGTGTTACAGACTGTTTGCAGTGGAAAACACTTCATATCTGTTACTCCTTCTGACGTGCTTTTGTGTAGCTCATCAACTCTCTGGGTCAGGGGCAATCTCTTCCTTGCACTTTTACGAGTGCAATAAAATCTCTAAAACAGGCATCTCCAGGATGTGTTTCATGGAAATAGTTTCACTGTAGAGTAGGAATGGCTTTACCATGTTGAGATTACAATAAATGCGTGGAACCCTTGATGTTGTCGTGGATTATTCAGCAGGGATACACCACAAGGAGTGGTGGTGCTGACAGATGCTAAAGGCACCATAGTTCAGGAGAGATGAGACTAATCTTGACTTTACCACTGTCTCTGCCTGTACCAGGTGGGATGACAGGATTGGCAGGATTGGCAGGAAGGCAATGAGGTGTGAGGGTAGCCCTTGAGACAGGAAACAGGGTTCCCACTTCTCCCACACTTCTGATTTTTACCAGAACACCAAACATGTTTCTCCAACCTCTAAAGCAAAGTGGATTCTGAAACCTTTCCTTTCTCTGTGACCAGAGTGAAGTAGATCCAATCCCATAGTCTTCTTTCCTTCTGAGCAAGCAGACATCCCCTAGGACAAATTACAGATGACAAGTGAAAATATAGACTGGAGAGAGCCCTAAATGATAAATTGCTTATTCTGCTGCCTTAGTGATTTGATGTGGTTTAAAAAAGAAACAAAAGAAGAGACAAAAATCCCCCAAAATTCAAACAACTTGAATTAGGTCTGGTTCACATAAGAAAAGAGCAGAGGCTGTTAGAATGAATATTTCCAAATGAGGACAGAATTGGAATTTCAAGGCCAGGCTGGATTCTGGGGTTCTAGCAACCTGGTCTAGTTGAAGGTGTCCCTACCCATCATGGCAGGGGGTTTGGAATGAGATGACCTTTAAGGTCTCTTCCAACCAAAACCATTCTGTAATTCTGTGATTCTATGGATGGGGAATAGTAACCATAAGTTGTTCTCTCTGACCTTAGGTAAGTTCCTTTTTCTTTCCCCACCTGCTCTCCACTGGATACAACCTGCTGCAGGCAGAGATTTGTTATCCTTGTGAGTCAGATTCCAAGTCTGGAGAAGTCTGTAGGAGTATTTCCATCGACATCTCGAGGCTCTGGACCAGCCCATCAGAAATTGTGCCATGGCTCGTTCAGCTGGGGCACAATTGCATTTGAAGCCTTCAAATGCTCCCACGTTGTAAATAATAGTCAACATCTCATCAAATTAATTCAACTGGTTATCAAATCAGATCTAATCAAAGCCTGGAATATTTGTTTATAAACACTGTCTCTTTATTTTCATTTGTTTTAATTGAGGGGGGGAAAAAAGCCAAAATTTCAGAAATGTCTCAGAAGGTGGAATTATGGAAGCATTTATTTTCAGAAAAATTAAAACAACCTTATTAAAACTCCATTTATATACAGCTTGAAAAGCCTTTTTTCAGATGAACAACATATTGAAGTAAAACAGAAAAAAATATTAAATTTGAAACTATTGAAACAGTGTCAAATTACTCTTGATGTGCTGGATTTTGTTGAGTTAATGTGCATCGACAGTATATTAGAATTTACTGAAACCTCCATTTTCTGACAGAAAATTATTTTATCCAAAACCAATTAAGTCTTTTTTAACACAAATTAATTCTGATCATGGAACAATTCACATAAAATGGTACATGTGATCAAAGGTCTAACAAATTGCTCAGAAATGTTGAGATTATATGATAGATTTTCCTTCTTTGGGAATCACATGCAGATATGGCACCAGCCACAATATGATAAAAGACTTGGAAAAAATGAGCTACCTGTAAACATTTCTCATTCATTATCTTGAGTTTCTGCTACTGTGTGACAAATCATTAGTCCCAGTGTAAGGCAAGCTTTAAAAATGTAATTACTTAATCATGCAGTTAGTTCCCCATCAATCCTACCAGCACTTGTTCTTAACTAGCTTTAAAGAACAGAATTAGGAGTAATTTGTAAGCGAAAGTAATTGAGGAAAGGCTGATATTGCCAAGGTGTTGACAGCACTGCACATGGTGTTGTTTCTTTTTATTCTCCAGCAAAGCAGTGGTCTGCAAACTTTGCTGAACAGCACGGGTGGAGCCTTATGACATGTCCCAGTGTCCAAAACTGAGGTCAAGAATGGGGATTTTCCTCATTTTGTTTCACCACCTTCATGGGTGGCAGAAAGGAGGTATGGGACAAAGAGAGGATGGGTCCATGAGACCTGGATATTAGGCTTGTAATAAATCCTGTTTGGTTTTCAGAGATCTTAACGTCAGGAACAGCACTGACCCAGAAAAGGGAAAACATATGTTGAGAGCAAGAAGAATCAGAGCTTGTAGTCAGGCAATGTTATATTTCATAAAACTCCAGGGGATCTAAAGTAGGGTAAACTAGAAATGGGTGGTGAATGGGAACTTTTTAATGTGATCTGTTTCACTGGAGAATGTAGATTCATCAAAGCTTGAACTGTCAGAAGGAAAAAAAATATTTTTAACTCTTTTTGCACCTGTGAAAATTCTGAAAAATTATTTGAAATTATTCAAGGGTCCTGTTTTGTCACGTCCAAGGATGAAAAAGCCTACTGTCCTGATTTTAATCA
Source organism: Neopelma chrysocephalum (assembly GCF_003984885.1). Lineage (NCBI taxonomy): Eukaryota > Metazoa > Chordata > Aves > Passeriformes > Pipridae > Neopelma > Neopelma chrysocephalum. The sequence goes on from NW_020926159.1 coordinate 485,166, forward strand.
ACTTGTGAACCACAGTGTCTGCATGTATCAAAAGTAGTGTGGCCAGAAGCACCAAGGAAGTGATTGTCCCTCTGTGCTGGGCACTGTTGAGAACATACTTGAAGTCCTGTGTCCAGTTCTGGGCCCCTCACTTCAAGAAAGATATTGAGATGCTGGAGCAAGTCCAGAAAAGGGCAACAGAGTCTGAAGAGTCAGTCATATAAGGAACAACTGAGGGAGTTGGGGGAGCTCAGCCTGGAGAAAAGGAGACTCAGGGGGGACCTTCTCACTCTCTGCAGCTCCCCGACAGGAGGTGGGAGCCAGTGGAGGTTCGGGCTCTGCTCCCAGGGAACAAGGGACAGGACAAGATGACATATCCTCAAGCTGTGCCAGGTGAGGTTCAGTTTGGACATCAGGAGGAATTTCTTCATGGACAAGGTGGTCAGTCTTTGGAAGTGGCTGCCCAGGGAGGTTTGGAGTCCCCATCCCTGGAGGTGTCCAAGGAAGGACTGGACGTGGCACTCAGTGCTCTGGGCTGGGTGACAAGGTGGGGATCAGTCACAGGTTGGACTTGATGATCTTGGAGGTCTTCTCCAACCTAAATGATTCTGTGATGTTCATTCTATCTATCTATCTATCCATCTATCTATCTAGCCACCTACCTTTCCAGCACAATCCTGAAATAGTCGAAATGAAAATCAATACTTTAAAAACTGTAAATTCAATTAATTTTGGCATTCTTGTTCTTGACATAAAAGTGGAGCTGGCTGGAAATAAGTCTAACTGTTCTGAAAGCAAGTCAGTTAAAAAAATATTTATGAAATCAGATAGGAAAATTAAAAATAAGATCTATTTCTGGAGGAAAAAAAACCCCAACAGATTGCTTTGTTACCAGGATTTTTTCTTCTTGGAATGATTAAGTTTCCATGCAGGATGCTGCATATGGAGGTAGACTATTCAAGGAGATTTCTCTACACCTGCTGTGTATGGTGCCATGTATGGAGAGAAAGACTGAGGACACTCAAGTCAAATGGCAAGAAACCAAGGAATTTTCCAGAGGAAACTTGCCTGCTTTTTATCAAGTGGTTCACGAAAACTAATATCAGGATGTGTATATTTTCAAAATTGGCTATTTCTTTTAGGGAAATTTGGTCCTAATTTGGGAGGAGGAGGTGTTGGATCAGTTTTCACTGTTTTGCAACAGCCAGAAAGACACGATGAAATCAGGAAAGAAAGATATTAAGAGTTGTCTGATACTGTGATCTATGCCCTTGCAAGTGATGCAATGGAAGAAAGTGTTTTTTTCAGAAAAGAGAATCCTTCTGGTCAGGGGTGAGGGCTGGAGAAGGGTATTCAAAGGGAATGTGATCTGTGGAAGAAAGTGGAAATGGCTTGTGAAGGTTAAAGTTCAGTGCAGAAGGTGTGTCTACCCCAGCTTAACTGAAACTAATTAAGTGTGATTGCAACACATTTCTTTTCAATAATTGTGCCTGTGGGTTTATTTAGGACATAATGTTGAAGGATTCTGAAGGTACAGTCCTCGTGACATCTGATCCAATCACGGCGTGTTTGTGTTTAGCACTCTCTTGTCTTCACCAAGAGATGAGAAATTTAATAAGAACCATGTGCTCAGCTCATCTTAATAACTTCTAAATCACTCCAAACTCCTGCTATTGCAAATCCTGCCTTTATACCATACACTTGTCTTGGCTGGGAGTTGCAAACAGGGAGGGAACAGAAGGAAAGTTACTTGATAGGATGAGGGGGAATGGCTTCAAACTGTCAGAGGGTAGATTTGGATGAGATATTAGGAAGAAATTCTTCCCTGTGAGGATGGTGAGGCCCTGGCACAGGTTGCCCAAAAAAGCTGTGGCTGCCTCATCCCTGGAAGTGTTCAAGGCCAGGTTGGATGGGGCTTGAAGCAACCTGGGATAGTGGAAGGTGCCCCTGCCCATGGGATTGGAACTCGTCGGTCTATGAGGTCATTTCCAACCCAAACCATCCCATGATTCCATGAAGCACTGCACACTCACAGCTCCAATGTGATGCTTTGCATAATGGCAGTTCAAAGTGATGGAGGAAATCATGCCAATCAGTGCACTCAGGTAATTGAACTTCTCCTTTTCCTTAGAGATATTGTGTGGGTGGACCATGACTTTCTTTTGTTATTTTAGCCAGCAGGTATTTCAGCAACAGAAACAACAATATTTGCCTGTAGGGTTTTTGCACAGAAGATTAGGGTGTGAATAGTTTTTTTTTCTTATGATTAACTGAATGAGGACAAGCTTATATTGCTTTTTTTAAGACAAAAGCAAAATCTCTCAGTTCAGTCTTTGAGTTGGTGCCATTGATCTGGGAGCTGTATAATCCTGTTACTGAAGCCCTGGATGAAAAGTGAAAAAATGCCACCAACTTGTTAAATGTGTGTTAAGTGATGCTCCAAATGCTGCTACAAAAACCATTTCTGGTGCCCTTTAGCCTCTTCAGCTTCTTCAGGAACAACTTGAGAAGAAGTTGAATCTTGGCTTGTTTCCCAATCTATTTAGAAGACCTCTTTGAGGGAAATAGAAGTGTGACAGATAACTGCTGTGATACAACTGTCACAGAATCTCAGAATGGTTTGGATTGGAAGGGGCCTCTGGAGATCATTCAGTCCAACCTCCCTGCTAAAGCAGGTTTACCTGGAGCAGGTTTCACAGGACTATGTCCAGGTGGGAATCTCCAGAAAAGGACGCTTCATAACCTCTCTGGGCAGCCTGTTCTAGTGCTTTGTCACCCTCCCAGTAAAGAAGTTTTTCCTCATATTCAGATGGAACTTTCTGTGTTTCGGTTTGTGTCCATTGCCCCTTGTCCTTTCACCAAGCACCACTGAAAAGAGCCTGGTCTTTAACACTTGGTCCATCTGACTCAGATTAGGATTAAAAATGGTGGAATTAATTTCCTTTTCATGTTAAGACTGCTAAATATTGGATGTCTAGATCTAGTGTTTTCAGGTTTACATTTTTTGTGCCTGTAGATAAAAACTAGGACATTCTGAGAGCTCTTTGCCTGTCTCAAAGACGGATGTTAGGAAGGGACAAGTCCCTATATCCAAGGTTCTCTTTTCTCTGACTGAAAGCACCCTTGAGTGCCTAGCTGAGACTCAGCACATCTAGACACCTAAATGGGATGAGAAGAAAGAGATTTGAGTGCTTTAATCTATCTCTTACTCAAAAGTAAGACCCTAGCCTCTAGTGGAACAGGTCTCTCCTAATTTTGCAATGACATGTCTTTGTAAAACCAAACCAATTTTGCAAATATTCTTTATAGTTGTTCATTATGCAGCATTAACATTTTGTATTCAGCAACATTCAAGGCATCTGAGGAAAGATGAGCCAAATTCACACATCCAAAACCTTGGAAAAAGGTAAAGTGAACTAGCCCCACAGAAACCATTCGCTCCTCATGAGCTCTCACCCCAGAATCTACATCTTCTAACCTCTGTCTGTAAGGATAGGTCTTGTTTAACAACTGCATAATGTGATGGTACTGTGTATTTAATAAAAGTACTGAAACTGCTTCATGGTGCCACAGATTCACTTGCTGAACATGTCATGAGGCAAAATTTTATAGGCATTGTAAAATCTTTTTACCACACACAGCTGCATTACCCAAAATTACTCAAATCTGCAGGGCATCTGAAACACACACTACAGCAATAATAGGCTTTGCTGCTTAAAAAGTGATTATGACTAATGCACAAAAACAATTATCACCAAGCTTAATTGCAAAGAATTAAGCACAGAATATATATGTATATAAGTATGCACACAAACATATATATATATATATGTGCATATATATCACATTCCGTATCTAGTTTCTTACTAGAAAAGAGGATCTAACAAAAGTAAAGATGAGGAGAATATGGGTAATTCTGGAGGGGGAAAAAAAATCAAAAATATAAAATAAAAAATTACTCCACAAAAAAAAAAAGACAGAAAGAGTTTATTCAATGGAAAGTATGGAAGTCAGCCAGAAAGTACAGACAGTTATCTTAGTGTTAAGAGTGAAGAGGGCTTTACTGAGAATTATTAGAATTGAGCTGGGTTAGAGCAAAATGTCCATTGACAGTACACTCATTTTGGGAGTGATTGCAATGGATCCTCAGGTGAAGACTACAAAACAGGAAAAAGCTAAAATTCTATTTATTTCTTACAGATATGTTGCCACTTTCCAGCAACATGAGTCTTAAAAGGCTTTAAAAGCCAGAGGTACAATCTGTTTCTTTATTTATTCCCATCCTTGGAAGTGTTCAAGTCCAGGTTGGCAGGGCCTTGGAACAACCTGCTCTGGTGGAAGGTGTCCCTGCTCATGGCAGGGGGATCGGAACTAGATGATCCTTGAGGTCCTTTCTAACCCAAACAATTCTATGATTCTATGATTCATAAAATCTGAACTAACTTGTCCTTCATCAGCTTTTTTAGCTGCTTTTTGAAAGCATTTATATTTTTGGCCTCCATGGCCATATTTTCATGAATTTCCATACAGAATTATCTGCCTTATATACTGATACTCTTCCATGCTATCAAGATTGTCTGGTTGCATGGTCTGGAGAAAGCCAGTATTCCTACTTTGCTGTCTAAATCCAGGACACCATGTGACATTCCACACCTGCCTCTTACCCACCCCCACCAGATCAAGTCAGTGCAGTGTCTGCATAAAGTCTTGTTATAAACCAGCAGAACAGGTACCAACTATTTCATTATAATCATTGTATTGATATTTATTCTTCAGCTTCCAGGTGTGGTGGTCCTTAAAGGAGGAGAGAGTTGTGATTAAGGCAGAAATAATTAGTAAAATGAGCTAAACCCTCAACTGTTGCTGGCTTCATTGACTTCAAGAAAATTAGGTCAACTGATGTCAATTGGGGTCCCCACCAGTTGAGTTTACTCTTCCTTCTGCTTCAGGCTTTTGCTGTGACCTTCAGTAATTACACCATACAGCAGGCACATGAGTGGAGTGACTAAGTTGTTCAAAAGGAGGAGGATAAAAACACCAGAAAAAATGCAATTATTATTAGCAGTACAAATTGCAGTGAGGCCCATAGCCTGGAAAAGGCAATATTTGCAGTGTGCAATCAAACATGGATAGGATGGTGCTTGGGAACACTCTGCTCTGCTGACAGGGCTCTGTCAAGCAGTCCTCTCACCCCTGGCTGTGGATCACTGTGTTAACAACTGTGTCAAGGTTTCCTTGATTGTGCTGCTACAGATGAGTGGTTTGATGCAGCTTTGGACTCTCAGGCTGTCTTTGAATTAGTAAACCTGCAAAAGCAGGTCAGTGGCACCTCCCATTAAATTGTTAGAATAGCCACTGGATTGTGTTTGTACAAAACAACTCACAGGTAACAGCACTGGAGCACTCCCCAGCAGCAGTTTGGCACTGAGGGTGATAGAGACCTGCTGTATGGATAAAAACACTGCTGTGCCAGGTCCTCTGACTCCCAGAATTGTCTCTGGATCTGTTTAAATATGCAGCCTGTGAGGTTGAAGAAAGTCCAATGTACTTCTGTTGTACCTATTTACCCTCTATTCAGACATCTCTTGTTGAAAACTGAGTTTCTTGAATTGATGATGGACACAAAAAGCACGTGTTGACGTGAAGATCAGCAAAGCACAGGCTTTCTGCTTGGATGCTCTACGGGCATGTATTTTTTTGGATGGATTTATTATTTTCTAAATAATTAGAATGTCAAAAATCTGGGGCCCATAATGATGCTGCAATATTTATATTTTATTAAAGATTAATTTAATTTAGTCTAAAATTTAGGCATGTGGAGATAACTCAACAGCTGCCAGAGGGAAAGGCAGACTCCTTCAGAGTCTCTTAGATGTTTCTCTCCAGATGGGACAAATTTCCTTCTGGATGTGCACATCCTCCTCTATCAACCATTAAGGGAGCCCAGATGACTTGCTTGGAATGTATGCCTGGTGTTTTAATGATAAAATTAAGGAATGACTCACACTCACAGACTTTGAGTTTGCTAAAGGAGGTTAGAATCTCCAAAGCCCAACAAAAATTAAAGGGAATTAGGTGTTTAAAGCCAAACTTTGGGTAGATCAGGGCTGGTTCTCCTAGAGAAATAATAAAGTCATGTTTTGGGGGTTTTTTCCATCAGAAGTGCAAAACACAGCAGCCTTTGAGTAAAATAGCAGATTTTTTGGCTGACATTTTCTCGAACTTTGAATTTCTAGAAGACACCATATTTGTAACAATTTATTTATTTATTACCAGTAAAAACCACAGAATTAATTTATAAACCATGAACCATGGAAATCAATGGGAATTAGGGGTCTAAAGCCAATTTTGGGTAGATCTGGGCTGGTACCAAATTGTTCAGGTGCAATAAGCTCTGCCTTAACAGGGGAATTCACAGTCTTGCTTTTCCTGCCTGGCTCTGGGAAATAGTTAAAGAGTAAACTTTGATGCACTTCAGGCAGGATCCCACATGGAAAACTACCTAAATTTACCAATAAAGCAGAACAAGAACCATTTGCCTTGTTTTATAGTCAGTGTCCCAGTTTTTGGAAGCATCAGGGGACAACACTGTTTGAACAGGAATCACCCTTAAAAATAACCACAGTGGAAAGAATTAACCAGATACACAAATTATTTTTATTCTTTATTTTCTGCCATATCACTCCTATAATAACTTGCCTGGATTACAATGTTACTTCTGTGAAGTCCATCACTGTATTTACAGTAGGAGAGCTTAAAGATTTCAGATATAAACCAGGACTCCACATAACTAAGTGCTAAACAGGCATTGAAGAGATAAACAGGTCCTACTCTTACATGACGTTTTTGTTAGCTAGAACTACATCTTGAACTTTTGAAAGATATTTTAAATGCTGACATTCAGGTGTCTGAAAACCAGAGAAAAATTTATTTAAAACTTTTGAAATTTAAAGTGATGCCTTTCTTATTTTCACAGAATTCGAAACGTATTTGTACGAGCTTTTTCAACTTCACGTTCATGTTATATTTGAAAAATTAATTCTGTGGTTTTTACTGGTGACAAACTGGTGCTTTCTTGTTGCAAATCTGGTGTCTTTTAAAGATTCAAAATTCGAGAATATGTCAACAGAAAAATCGGATATTTTACTCAAGGGCTGCTGTGTTTTGCATTTTTGATGGGGAAAAAAAATCAAGAAAAAAAATTATTAGCTCTCTAGGAGAACATCTGTTTGTGATTGACTTAAATCATTAGTCTGGGGTTTTGTTTTGGTGGGTTCTTTTCTCTTGAGAAGCAATCTTCAAGCTTGTTTCTATCCTTCCTAATAAAAATCTCCAATTTTCCTGTATCAGTTCCGAAGAGACCAAAGTGCTCCATTTTCACAAGGGGGAGAAAATAGCAGTGATTAAGTTGAGCTCCACACCTCTGAATAGAAAACAGAGATTTTTTATGGAAAGCAGCCACAGCTGCACATAACAACATGCATTAGTGCATCTTGCAGGGAAATGAAATCGAACAGCAAGACACGATCATAAGCCTATCTTGGAGTGTAGTCAATTTGTCCAGTAAATATTGTGGCATTAACAGTTTTATTTGTTGATCATTTCTGATGTTAATGGTAATGGGCCCCTTTGGTATTGGGATATTTATGTCTGACAGCGTGGCGCAATTTACATTAATAAGACTCATTAATTTCAGATGGTTTCTACTATGGAGGAAGGAAATATTAGGGGTGTTTTGTGGGTTTTTTTCCAACATTAGTCTCTCTCTCTCTCCACACAGCGCAGAGCCACTAAGCTACATGGTTGTACAAAAATGAATCAATGAATGCTCCCTTGTTGTTGCTGTTAATGATTTCCTTGCCTGCCAAGGATGAGGGTGGATAGCTGTCTCTTGGAGGAACTATCTTCCTTCCACATTTTACTTAGACTTTTCATTTTTTCCTTGTTATTTCCTTTTTGTTGTTTGGTTGGTTTTGTTCTCTTTTTTGTTTGTTTGTTTTTCTTTTTATGATGGTTTATTTATTTATTTATTTATTTATTTATTTATTTTGTCTCTGTTAAACTCAATCTCAAAAAAAAAAAGAAATATTTCTATTTCCTTCTCCCATTTCCTACATCCTCTTCGCTTCCATGATGATGACAATCCTGGCCATGAGTTAAAATCTGGATGCTAAAATTAATTACAAGTTTGTGAGAGGATTTATACAAGAAATGACAATTCCTTCCTTGAAAATGGTACGAATGACTCAGTTCTTTCCTGTGTTCAATTTTTATAACAGGAAATAGAAAGCTAATTACTGGTTATTAAGGGCTTTCTAAATCTCCCTCTCTTTTATTAGTTGGACAATGAACAGTTACTTCATATGAGATGGGAAAAGTCAAAGCAAATAATTTATTGGGACTGATTTCCATAATGGGTTTTCAGGCACAGACTCACAGCACTGGCAGCTGACATGACTGCCACTGTCCTGCCTTAGCTTCAAAACCTTTTCCATTCTTCCTGAAAATGGAAAATTCAGTATTTTAGCTCTTTAAAACTGAGACAAAAGTGCTCTGACTTGCAATATCTAATTCCACAATGTAAACTTTCCGGTTTCATTTGAATTTTTTCATAATATCTTCTCTTATTTTATTTTGTAGTCTGGAAAAAATAAATTTGAAAGTGTGCTTTTTCAAGAAACCCAGAAAACATGAGACTTTCTTAAGGAAATTAATCTAGGAAGTTAATTGTACAGGTAAAGCTGAGGAGTAGGGTTTTGGAATTAAAATGTGAGGTTTTAGTATTAGAAAGAAAAGGAAACAGGGTTTAATTCAGATCCCACTGAAGAGAGAGAGTTGGGGTTGTTCAACCTAGAGAAGTGAAGGCTTTAGGGAGACCTTAGAACTCCTTCCAGTGCCTAAAGGGGCTCCAAGAGAGCTGGAGAGGAACTTTGGACAAGGGCCTGGAGGGACAGGAAAAGGGGGCAGGGTTAGATTAGAGATTAGGAATAAATTCTTGGCTGTGAGGGTGGTGAGACCCTGGTACGGGTTACCCAGAGAGGTTGTGGATGCCCATCCCTGCAAGTGTTCAAGGCCAGGATCATACCATGGTTTGGGCTGGAAGGGACCTTAATGATCACTTTTTTCTGTCCCCCCACCATGGGCAGGGATACCTTCCACTATCCCAGGTTGCTCCAAGCTCTGTCCAACCTGATCTTGGACATTTCCAGGGATGGGGCAGCCACAACTTCTCTGAGCAACCTGTGCCAGGCCCTCACCACCCTCATATACTTCATCTACCTTCATATACCCTCCAAGTGTTTTTAACCATTTTCTTTTTCTATCAGTCCTTCTTTTACTGATTGAATAAAGAGATGAGGTTTGATGAGAACAAATAGCCCTGCTCAGAATTCCCCCTCTTTCATTACTTGTTGACAGTTTCATTATTACTGTTGAAACGAACCGGAAGCATAAATTCACCCTCTTCCCTTTTTCCTGACCACAGGCAGATGCTCAACAGCAGTGGGAAACATAACTGTCTCCCCATTTCCCTGCAGCAAACCAAAATTGCTACCCCTGGAGCTGAGTGAGATTTCAGGGACAAGCTGAGAAACGTACATTTCTTATGATGATCATGATTAAAACTTCCTCTGTGTGTGTTCACGTCCTTTATTTCCGTCATAGACCAGAGTGGCTCTGTCTGTAAGGCAAACTCCCCCTTGGTGGGTGCTTTCTAAAGCTGCCAACAAAAATTGCAATAAAACAATGAAGGGAGATATAAAATAGAAATAACAATGCAATGGAACAAGTTTACTATGCTGAATTAATGTCCTTATGGCACTATCATATTAACTCTCCAATTCATATTTACATGGTGACTGCAGAGAAATCCAGATAAGGTTTATTTTCACCCAGTGTCCCATGTGCTTCACAGCCACACAGTTGTCTTGCATATGAGCAGCTTGTGGGTGTCACCTACTAGTTCCCCAAGACACAACTTTACTAACTCAATCAGCAATATCAGGTTAGTCCTATGCAGACTGGGGGATGAACAGATCAAGAGCTGCCCTGCCAAGGAGGACTTGGGGGTGCTGATGGGTGAGAGGCTGGAAATGCCCTGGCCAGGTGCTCTGGGAGCCCAGAAACCTCCCATGTCCTGGGCTCATCCCACAACATGGGCAGCAAGGGAGGGGGTGATTCTGCCCCTCTGCCCCCTCAGGTGAGACTCCATTTGCAGAGCTGCCTCCAGGTCTGGGGAACAGCACAGGCAGGACATGAACCTGTTGGAGTGAGTCCAGAGGAGGCCATCAAGATGATCAGAGGGATGGAGCACCTCTGCTATGAGGAAAGGCTGAGAGAATTGGGATTGTTCAGCCTGGAGAAGAGAAGGCTCCAGGGTAACCTAGTTGTAGCCTTCCAGCAGCTGAAGGGACCCAACAGGAGAGATGGAAAGAGACTATTTATAAGGGTCTGGAGTGGCAAGACAAGGGGCAATGGCTTCAAAATGACAGAGAGTAGGGTTAGATTAGATATTGGAAGAAATTTGTCCTGTGAGGGTGATGAGGCACAGAAACAGGTTACCCAGAGAATTTGTGGATATCCCATCCCTGGTAGAGTTCAAGGCCAGGCTGGAAGGGACTTTGAGAAACCTGGTCTAGTGGAAGGTGTCCCTGCCCGCAGCAGGGGCGTTAGAATGAGATGATCTTTAGGGTCCCTTCCAACCCAGGTCTTTCTATGACTCCATGGAATTAAATTGTCTACAGGTCTGAGCCATGTGTGCTTTGGGTCTGTCATGGATCATAGAATCACAGAACCTTTCCTAAAACACCTCCAGGGACTGTGACTTTGCCACGTCCCTGGGCAGCCCATTCCAATGTCTAATCACCCCTTCCGTGAAGAAATTCTTCCAACCTAAATCTCCCTTGGCTCAGCTTAAGTCACATTGCTGGTTGCTGGGGAGAAGAGGCTGACTCCCACCTGGCTACAACCTCCTTTCAGGGAGTTGTAAAGAGCAATGAGATCCCCCCCTGAGCCTCCTCTACTCTAGGCTATACATCCCCAGCTCCCTCAGCTGCTCCTCATCACACTTGTGTTCCAGCCCCCAGGTGCTGATGTTCACCCAGCCCTCTTCCCAAGATTTCCATGTGCATTTTGGCCTAACAAGGGCCAAGAACCATTTCCAACAGAAAATTTGGATTCATTATCTCTGCTTTGATGAATAACAATGATAGAGACTGCTCATTCATATACACCAGCCAAGCTGCATTCAGAGCCATCTTAACTGTTGATGCCACTGTTACTGGTACATCATGCAAAAGTCAAGGGAGCCTGATCCTAAAGGTCATTTGAATAAAGGAGCTTTGAGATTTTTGGTTCTAGAAAATTTTATCCAAATCTGCAAAAACACATTATTGCATTTCACACACAACACAAGTGAAATATATGTCCTATTTGGTCCTGAGTTTAATACAATTCACAGCCAACTCTGGTGAATTGTGCCTTCTTTGAAGTCCCCTTGATCATTTCTTCAAGTAATTTTAACCCTTTACACAAATATTAAACAATGTTGTTTTTGTCTCCTTGACCTAAGTCTCGATTCCTCCTTTAACATGTAGATCCCACTCATCCTCCCTTTTCCCCTCAGTCACTTTCCACCATCAGACTATACACAGTTGAGGTAATGGGATCTTTTATCCATTGCAGCACATTTCAACCTGTAGTTTGTGGTGTGCAAATATAGCTTACTTTGATTTAAGTTCAATCCACAGATTTTCTGCCCTCCCAGGCTTCTGGATAATTTCTATGTCTACTTTATAGATTTCACTAGTATAAAAATCTGCTATTATTTTTTTTCATAATTTTTTCAAAGCTGAGCCATTTGACGGGAAAAACCTTTGGTCCAGAGTTTACATCCACCCATTTGTTTTGTTTTTGAGGGGTGGTGGTTTTTAAATTCTTTTTTCCTTTTTTTTTTCTTTTTGATCTTTTGAAATATTTCTAATAAAAGATCTTACTATTTCAAAGAGCAAACTAAAAGAATCATCAAGACATACTTAGTCCTGCTTGAGGAATCACTTAAAACAAGATCAGGGATGTTGTTCATGTGAAACCCTCCCAGATTTGGCCAAACTAGGAGTTTTTGGGAACTGCTCAGTAATAAGACGGTGCAATTATCCAGTGGTTTAGTCTGAGCTCAGCATGACTCAGCCCCTCACGTCTCCTAGAACACTGTAGATCATTGTCTACTTTTCCAAGCTCCTTGGTCTCAGAGCTGAACAACTTGGGCCTGGAAGTCTGTAAAGACCATGGAGACAAGGGAAAACCTTATGAGCAGCTTAGCAGGGGGCTTTTGATGTGGTAGTAGAGAGAAACAGCCAAATCTTGCTGTTAACTGCCTCTGTCAATGGGAGCTGGGGTTTGAATCCTGTGGGTAGATTTGTGCTGGCAGAGTGCAGATCAGAGGAAGGAAAAAGAAACTGCAAAATACATTAAAAAATTGTATGGTGGAGAAATATGAGTCCAATTGTGTTGCTGTCTAGGTGATTACCTGGCCTGAGAAAAAACTCACATTGTTTCCTGTGGAAACCAACCTGCAACGTGCTGTTGGGGTGAGCCCAGAGGAGGCCACAAAGATGATCTAAGGGCTGGAGCACCTCTGCTATGGAGTCAAGGATGGGAGGGCTGAGGGTGTTCAGCCTGGAGAAGTGAAGGGTCTAGGGAGACCTTAAAGTCCTTTCCAGTGCCTAAAGGGGCTCCAAGAGACCCGGAGAGGGGCTTTGGACAAGAGTATGTACTGATAGGCCAAGGGGGAAAGGTTTTAAACTGAAAGAGGAGAGATTTACATTAGATGTTAGAGAGAAATGTTTCCCTGTGAGGGTGGTGAGGCGCAGAAACAGGTTGCCCAGAGAAGCTATAGCTGCCTCATTCCTGGAAGTGTTCAAATCCAGGTTGGATGGGACTTGGAACAACCTGGGATAGTGGAAGGTGTCCATGTGCATGGTAGGGTGTTGGAACAGGGTGGTCTTCAAGGTCCTTTCCAAGCCAAAGTCAAACATTCTGGAATTCTATGATTCTATGCTATCAGATCATTAACAATTCTTAAGGAGTAGCCATGTGTTAATAACCTTCATCCTGGAACTATTAAAATAAGGATTTTCATATTTAGTATTCTTTAAAGATTCTTTTTCTCGTTTATTTTGTTGTCTGAATTTAGCATCTGCTTCCCTCAGACACCAAATGAACCCAGCTACTACTGCTCATGGTTCTGAGTCTGTCCATGTCCAATTTCAAAGAAGAGTCACTTGACTGACTTCTGGGCTTTTCACAGTGCCCTAAAAGCTGTAGTCTGTTTTCTCCAGGAAAACTGAAGTAAAGGAAGCAAATTAGTTGTAACCACTCCCCATGCCAATTATCCAGACCATGTTATGTATAAATATTTCTTTACCCATCCAAGCAGTAACACAGACAGCTGCTTGCAGAAGTCACCTTCCAAAAGGTGCTTGTGCCCTTGAAGAGAGCACCAGGATATTTTTGTGATGTGCGACAGCTGCATTTGCAGTTGTTCCTCCATATCTGAATATGCTCCCTAAGTGGATTTGCTTTTGGTTCTCTGCTGAAAACAAGGTTCCCATTCTCAACGGTGACACAGCTCGAAATAAATCTACATCACTAAAAAGAAAAAAAAAAAAGAGAGAGAAAAGCCACGGTTAAGAGTAAATTAAAGCAGATATGTGGGCTTTGATCAAGTTACGAGCAGGCAGAAGTGTTAATATACTGGAACGTTTTCACAGCGGAAATGAATTACACCATCGGCCCTGCAACTGTAAAGTCGAGCGGAAATTGTAACAAAAAAAAAAGCAACAACTGGGTCTAAACTCTGAAGGATGTTGGCAAATGTCCAGGAAAAGGTATGGCTGGTGCCAAGCTTGCATAAAAGAATGGTTTAACAGCCACTCCAATTGCTATAACTGACTCTTTTTTTTTCTTTTTTCTTCTTTTTTATCCCCTTTTTTTTTTCTCTTAGCTGTTTTTCCTATTGTAACTAATCTCATTAAATAAGGCCCATTGTCTCTCCCCCTCAGACAACAGGCTCATTCACAGGAGCTGTGCCAGGCATTGAGATCCTTCAGCGGGGTTTGAAAGGGACAACAGCACATCATAAAAAAATAGAACGGATTGAGTGTGTTCCACCCTGAAAGGCAGGAAAAAGCCTACACAGCATGTCTGAAATTCAGCACTATTTGAAGACATCTATTGGAAAAGCTTGTGTGAAATCCTATCAATGCCTAAGATTATTGGAAGGTGGGAGAGGGAAGTACTTTGGGCATGTCTGATGATTCCATAAACCTATGGCAGTGTGACAAAAGAGAGGATCAGCCACTAGGATTAGTGTGTGGGTGATGGAAGGAAGGTAAAATTTAATGCAGAGAAAGGTCAAGTTTAAGGATCTGATACAACTCCCTTAATGGAATTGGGAAGTTTTGTACTGAATTATTAAAGAATTATAGCAACTCTAGTTATAAAATACTTCATCATTTTTCCACTCCTTCCCTTTTTTTGGAAGAACACTTGGTTAAATTAAAGGCGGTCATCAAAAAGCTTCTCAGGAAATAAAGAAATCACCCTAACCTTAGTGATAACAATAACACAGAGATCTGCAAAAGAATATCTTAATAATTATTACTGTGAGTAACCAGTATTTGCAACTAAAATTCTGAGACAAACCTAAGTATTTGGAATAGATGATCTTAAGAGTCTTTTCCAGTTTAAATGATTCTACGATTTCACCAGCTCAAGTGAGAAACATTTGCTATCAAGGCCTTGAAGTCTAAAGGGAAGAGAACAGTAGAGTGAGTAAAGGCAAAGAAGGGAATAGAGATAAGTGTCACACAGGCTAGTTCTGATCTGACTCCCACGGGAGCCTGTGCATGCAGTACATCACATCAAATTGTGTCATGCTGGAGAATATTCAGGTTCTACCAGAAGCATCACGCTGTTGGCATTATACTCCGTCTACATAATATTTCCTGCTCTTCGGATGAAATAAACAGCTTGGTCAGAATCATAGAATCATTAGGGTTAGAAAAGACTTGTAAGATCACTGAACTCAGCGTGAACTTGATTCTGTACAGTAGGAGTTTATCTCATCTGTCCCAGGACACAAGGAAACTCTTTACATACCAGGGAAGTATTTCCAGGTCACTTCGCTTTGTGTCTGGGGACTTTCTCCGTGTCTGGGGCTTAAATATGGCCTTCTTGTGGTTGATTGTGGGAATAGTAACAACAATTTACATCTATAGTCTTAAAGGTCACTTTTTCACAAAAGCACGAAAAATTTTAAAAAAGAAATATTCTAATCTTCAGATGCCAGATGAGGACACTGAGGTATAAGTTGCACGTAGGTAAAACCAAAAGCAACAACAGTCCTTTTGTTGGTCTTCTGTTCGTTTGTGGGTAGCACAAAGCAGATTTCACCCATTTGTTTTTGTGTTTACATTCCTCCGTCTTTCTCACTATTTTGGCCTTCTCTTCTTGTTCTTCTGTCTTTTCCACTTACTTCACATATCCCCTGCCAAACACTCATGTTCCTATGCCCAGTGTGTCCACAGATTTCACCAGACTCAGGTGAGAGGTAGTCACAGTTAAACAAGCCCTTCGTTATTTCATAGAATTGTAGAATCATTAGGGTTGGAAAAACCTTCTCAGATCACTGAGTCCAACTCTTAACCCAGCGCTACCAAGCCCACCACTAAACCATATTGCTCAGTGCCACATCTGCACATCTTTTAAATACCTCCAGGGGTGGTGACTCCATCACTGACTTGGGCAACCTGTTTCAATTCTTGACCACTCTTTCAGTGAGCAGATTTTTCCTAATAGTCAATCTAAACCTCCACTGGTGAAGCTTGAGGCCGTTTTGTCTCATTCTGTCACTTGTTACCTGGGAGAAAAGACCAACCTCCACCTCACTACAACACCCTCTTTTAGGTAGTTTAAACGCTCAGTTCAAACTCTCTGCACCTCCTCTATAGGATCTTGTGGGGAAATTAATAGACTACAGGTTCTACTTAAAGGGAAAAATAGCAAAGAATTTGACTTAAAATTTCTTTTTCTGACTGAGCATGGCCAATACCTTTCAATCTTACTAAAGAAAGTCAAGATCTTCTGGAGTTTTGACCATCACTGAGCACATGCTTGGGTTGCCCTGAGGAAAATTTCTCTGGCTAAGAAAATAACCATCATATAAATGGAAAAACAAATGTAGGGGCAGGTAACCCTCCTGTACAAATAGTATTCTCAGTGCAACGATAACCACGATGTCAACTTCCAGGTGAGTTTCCATTCAGTGTTGCTACTGAGGACAGTGAGATCCATGTGAACTAATTAACTTGTATCCTGGAGAAGGAAGTTGTCACTAAGGAAATGCAGAAAAAAGCAAAACTGAAACATCATAGACCCTGGCCTGTAGCAACAGGAATAAACCACAAATAGTAAGTAGATTAAAAATAACTGTCATGTTGCATCACAGAAGCCCTGGCACTTCTCTCTGCAGTGGTTTTCATTAGCAGTTGCAGTTAAGAACAGCAAGAATCTGTTCTTCTCATTTCCATTAATATCTTAAGAAACAGAGGCATTGTGGGCAAATCAAACTCAACTGGAACACGAAGTAAATCCCTCAGCCATAGCCAATTTGGATCTCATTTTACACAGAGCTAATCTAGATTTAAACCTGCTGAATTAGACTTATTATTGCAGTCAAGTCATCAAGAGCTGACTCGGATCCTTATTATCAGGTATAAGAAGATTGTGAATGCTCATCTGGTGTGAGCCACCTAGGTACAACACCGGAGTCAACAGAGCTATTTATATTTAATTATTTATATACATATATAATTATTTATGATTTATACCTGGTGATCTGCATCCCTAGTTGTTTTAGTGTTTTACATAAAAATCTGGACTGTTGCTGGGTGATGCAGCTGGTCTGGTGGTTCAGTGACAGAGATGCTTCCACTAACAGAATTTTGAGCTCTTTGCAGAGACAGGAAAAATATTACTGATTACTTTTAATATTTGGAATCTTCAATAAAACTTTTAATTTTTATTAAAGTACTTTTCGTGCTTTAGATCTCTTGCCTGTGATATTACATGTATGATGTATTAGGAAGTAGGAGTCCACTGAAGAATTATTTGATAACATCATAGATCTACTCTGTGTATTTGTATACAGGGATAAATTTTTCATTCTTTCATTAAAATGTCGTGGTTGTGAAAAGGTGTGGCCTTACCACCTGTATGGAAATTCCTTACAGAAGTTCTGAGATCTTCCTACCAGCTACCACATTTGAATTGCAAGGTAGATAATTTCCATGCACTGACATTCTTTCAAGTATTTACTGTCTCTGCCTTCATTTATAGAAAGAGTTTTGTGGGTTTTCTTAAAGGAAAAAAAGCTCACCGAGTGTGAAATAGGATAATGAGAGTTATAATTGTGGGATGCAAAGTCTTTGGGGAAGTTATAGTTATTTTGTTGTTTTTATATATAGAAAAGAGCAAAATGGAGCCCTTCTTGATTAAGTTAGTTCAACACTAGGAATAATATGCATAACAAACAGTAGTAATTCACCCCAGGGCACGTTGTTAGCACCAGCTCTTATTTAGGCTCACACAACCAGAAGAATCCACTCTGCTCACCGCTCTTCATCCACTGCAACTTTGGGCATCACTGCCAGGAGTGTGGTCCACTGGTTTGTGGTGCAAGGTCAGGCTGCTTCAGAATCTCATCCCACCAAATGTGGGAAAATTTCATAGAATCATAGAGTGGTTTGGGTTGGAAGAGATCTTAAAGACCATCTAGTTTCAAACCCCTTCCCATGGACAGGGACACCTTCCACTAGAACAGGTTGCTCAGAGCCCCATCCAACCCGGCCTTGGACACTTCCAGGGACGGGGCAGCCACAGCTTCTCTGGGAAACCTGTGCCAGAGCCTCACCTCCCTCATAAGGAAGAATTTATTCCTAATATCCAATCTAACCCTACCCTCTTTCAGCTTAAAGCCATTCCCCCTTGTCCTATCACTGCTTGCCCTTGCAAAAAGTCCACCTCCAGCCTTCCTGCAGGCTCTCTTTGGGTACTGGAAGGTGCTATAAAGTCTCCTGAAGCCTTCTCTTGCCTTATACATCACCAGGGTAAACAATATGATTTGGGTAACAGTCTGATTATTTCACTTGGGAAGTTCTTATCCCTCCCCATTGTTATTTACAGGCAACTTTTCTGTTCCTTAGATATAGTGCAAATATCCATAATTTTCCTGGTTTAAGTATGCCATGAATTTCTGACCTTGTCTGTTCTACCCACATATGAATAGAATATGATGGTATTTGGGACAGGAAGAGTGGGATGAACTTCAGCTAACTTCGTCAGCCACAGAAATAGGCTTTTAAATCTCAGCTATTTACCGCAGTCTCCTTTTAACTTCTTTCAAGCATCAGCTCTGCACTAAGGATGTTGGTTTAATTTTAATCACTTACAGGTGCTGTGTGCCCCACTCCTGTCAGTGGCAACTGAGGCAGATTTTGGAAAGCAGTTCAGCTGGTCAAAAGTATATGTTTCTTTCAGGATTAATTGTGTCACTTTTCACATCCTATTGAGTGAATTAACTCACTCTCAGACTGAAACTGAGATCAAAAATACTCACGTGGGCACCAACGTCATGCATGTGTAGAGTTAGGAAAGCTTAGTCACAGATCAATGGTTAGGTTGGATAGAGTTGTCTATTTATGGTATCATTATCCTACCCAGATTTAATTTAATTTTAAATTTCAATTTTAAAATTAAATTTTTATTTCTTTATATACATTTTTTTAAATTGACTCTGTCACCAACTAGCTCCCAACTTTGACTGTAGTTCAGATAAATTGCTTCAAAGTGCAAAAACGTTTTCAGTTCTGAGCCTGACTTGAAGAATAAACCTCCAAACCCAGAAGAGAATCTGATCTCTCCCAACCACATGAAGGAAAACACACTCTCTTTATAAAACTTCATACTCTCTTCTGGCTCACTCTTATTATAAACTGTTGTTGATTATCTAATTCTTCTGGGCATATGAGCAATTCCAGAATGTCGGTTTTACTTTAAAAGGATGCAGTTTAAAAAACAAAACAAAACCCTAAATACAGAAATAAAATATGTGTTTAATTAGGGCTTTAATCTTTCCTGAGCTCATTAAAAAAAAAAAAAAGTGGGGAATGGATGCCCATAGGGTCTGATAATATTTTCCTAGAGTGAAAACTGCTCCTACAATATATATTAGTAAACATCCATTTGTGTTAGTAATTAACTTCAGTGCTTGGATATCCATTTATTTCTCCTGATTTCATGTTCCGGTCCAGATCATTGTTAAATGAGTAACACCGTAACAGCCTTGCTGGAACTGTTTGGACAATTGTTTTTCAGTTAAAGTTGAGACATAACTGAGCTCTGTCTGCCCCATATCTGGGCTAGCAGATCACTCCAGACCTCTGCTTTTGGGGCAGATGAGCTGGACAGAGAAAAATGCTATAAAAAAACCCAGAGATTTTGAAGCTAGTGAACCCAAATTTAAGAATCTTAAATTTCTTCAGGAAATAAACATAGTTTTCATTAGACTGCAATAACATTAAGAAAATATAAATAAGAACGGGGGAAAAAAAAGACAAAAAGAAGCATTTCAGGGAAAAGATGCTCTAAATACAGAGAAAAAAGGCTTCTCATACACAAATCTCTAACGACAAACTGATCGTCAAAGCACAAAAGCAAGAAGAAGCAAGTGAAATTCCTTCCTCCATTAAAGAAGCTTCATCGAAAATATCTGATGAAACCAGAAATAAATAATCCTAGCAGATAAATCGGGAGGAAAGAAGAAAATATATTGAAGAAGTAAAGATCACTGGGAAATTTCCAAATATTGTCCTGAAAATCCCAGAGATATTTTGCAGGTAGGAAACATCTGAAGTACGTAGAACAAAAATCATGCAACATGGAATGAATCCAGGGGAGTTTGTAAGAGTTTCATTGTCAGGTGGTAAAGGTGTCTCAAAGACAGGTGAGGAACAGAGTGAAAGAAATAAATATTATTAAGTGGTTCAGAGGAAACTGGAAGTGTTTTGCTGGTCCTATGATTCTGGACAAAAATAAAATGTTGAAATTGTTCCTTAAATTATCAAATGTGACCACACCTACACACATGCCTATATGGCCTGTCTACAGATTTGCCATGTGCACATTAAATCAGAAATGCAGAATTGTGTGTGTTGCTTTTCTGTAATTAAACCTTTTTTTCCTCAGTCTTTGTATAAAAGAAATAGTTCCTACAAGTACCTTATGATGGAAAAAAATATTTTCAAAATTGTGAAAACTTTAAATATCTAATTAATGTAAAAAAACTTTTTAACCATTCAAAACATTTACACCCGCCCCAAAAAAAAGAAAAATAAGAGAGTATATTTTAAAATAGTCTTCTCTGGTCAAATATTTTTGTTTCAATTAGTTGTTTCAGTTTACATAAAGATGAAAACTGACACGAGGTAAAGATGTTGCAGCAACCTCTTATGAGTGTGCAGCATCCTGGTCTTTTGTGTGTGAACTCTCAGCCTGTTCTTGGTCACTTTTTTGGTGATTACCAGGCAGATCTGACCCAAACCTTGGCAGAGAGCAAGCCAAAAATAAAAATCTAAAGCAGGCTTTGATAAAATATCTCAGCCCATGTTCTGGCTATAGACAGAAAAGAGTAATGCTAATTTTCTATGTAATATTGGCTGAGCCAATTAGGTTTTCAAGCCTTTATGCCTGAAGTTAAGCATATAAATTATTTTTCAGGTATTTAAATAAAATTGGCTTGGTTTTCTGAGAATCTTCTCAGTCAATTTGCTTAAGACTTCATTAAAACTTTAGGTGATCAGTGCAGCAGCATCTTCCATGTCTGGGTTAAACTGAGATTTTTTCCTTTTTATATTTTAAATCCCAATTTGGATTAGGAACTCCGTTCTGAATTATGTCCTAAGCTTATTTCTAAACTTGCCAAGAGCAAAATTATTATAAACCATCCCAGACAGATATCTTGTTCAGGACAGGGACTTAATCCATATAGAAAAACAAGAATTATCCTGCATATTTTAAAATGGCAATTTCAACATGTGTTTTCATTTGAAACCAAAAGTTTTTCACTTTTTTTTTTCTCAGGGCAAAATAAGAGGCACTTCCTTTCCCTAATGGTTCATGTGCCTATCTAGAAAGTGGGCACCAGATGCACAATTTTGCTTTTATTCAAGTAAATCAGGATATCCTAGCTGACTTCAGTTATTGGTGTTATTATTGAAATATTGGTAAAATTGGAATTGATTTTATTACTGGGATGTCGATATCATACTTTAATACACTTTGACTGTTTAATTTGACCACAGAACTCATTGTTAGACTTGAGGAGTTGTCTCAAAATATGTAACGTGACATGTGATACATTTCTGCGGGAAATGGGTCTTTTCCAAGCACAGCGTTTTATTCAGATTTTTAGGCTCTTGAAATTGGCATTTTATGACCTACTAGTTTAGCTGCTTGGGATCACCCACACTCTTTGAAAGATCTGGCTTCAATGGGAATGGGCTTTGCTTGTCAGTTTGCCAAACAGACACAGGGAGATCAAGTTTATCCAACTGCTGCAAGGTTGTAATGTGATCCCATTTCTGTGGACATACCACACATAGCAAAGTGGAAGCTCAGCGCCTTATTAGAGTCTCTAAGTACTCTGATAAGTGAAAAGGATCAAAAAGACAAAAGAAATGTAGGACTGGATTATCAGAGCAGCCACAGCTTTACCTGAGATTGAAACCTTATTGCTTTAGACACTGTATGTAGATGTAGTAATATGTGGTCACTGCCCCCAAAATCAAAGAATCAGAGAATCATGGAATGGTTTGGGTTGGAAGGAACCTCGAAGACCATCTCATTCCAATCCCCCTGCCATGGGCAGGGACACCTTCTACTATTCCAGGTTGCTCCAAGCCTTGTCCAACCTGGCCTTGGACACTTCTGGGGATGAGGCAGCCACAGCTTTTTTGGGTAACCTGTGCCAAGGCCTCACCACCCTCACAGCAAAGAATTTCTTCCTACCATGAAAAGAAATTAATACATGAACACATAATCCCCACAGTAACTGGTTATTGGAACCACTTGCCAAGAATACAAGTAAATTCATCAAGTGCAATCTGAAAGTAAGAAATATCCCTGTCTTTCTGAAAACTGTGTTTTAAGTGACCAAGAAGGGATGGGCTTCATGCAAGAACTCAAAGTTACAGGGTGTATGATTATTCTTGCATCTTGTTGGAAAGTTGTGCACATAACATCAAATTTCCCCATAGCCTATGGAGGTAATTCCTCTTTTCCTGATATAAGTGCCTCAGATCACTTCCAACAGCACTTCCTTCTCCTAACATTTTGGTGAGGAGTGGTAGAGGAAATGGATCCTCCCTCACAATCATCCTTATGGAACCCATATCTCTTTAAGACCACAGATCTGCTTGGTCCCTGACAGCAGTACTGTAATTTTGGTGGGATTTGTGTAGCAGCAAGGGTCATTTTGGTGGTTGTGCCCGTCACTGGTTGGAAGATAAACCCTCAGAAAATGAGTCAGAAACATTTAATTTTATCTTTTTAATGTGGCTGCTATTTTGTTGAGGCTTTTCCTAATCAAGGATGGAATTTTAATGAGATCTGGAAGTTGGAGCAAAAGCTTGGAAACATTGTTATTGCTATTTATATCACTGTTTTGTTAGCAGTACTGGGAGGTATTAATATCATCCTCTGCATTCTTAGAGTGAAATAAATGTTGGGTAACACTGGTCATGACAGAATGAAAACAAAAGAACAAATAAAAGGGAAAATTTTCTCCCGCCTCTCCTTAATAACAATAAAATCTATAAAACAGCCCAAAGAATTAGAAATATCATGTTAGAAACAAACATGGGTATAAAATTAGTAATAAGAACAACCACCAAATCTGCTCTTCAGACAGAAAACAAGGTAATTAACTCTGCTCCCATCCTGATGGTGTCATTTGAATTTATGCAATTTCCTTTATTTTCTCCTTTGTTTGTTCTATTTTCCTTTGCCCATGTGCTTTTATCGTTTCTGTTGTTTATTCATGGCAGAGCTGGTTGGAGCTTTCAATCAAAAAATAGACAAAAAAAACAGAATAGAAAAAAAAATCCCACAACTGCACCATCCTCCAACTGGCCAACGTGGAGGTTGGAGACCACACGGGGATCAAAGCGATATGAGGACAACAGGGGTTTCATTAAAATGTTCTCCTCACTGCCTGAGGAAAGAGCAGTGAGGACAGAGCGAGAGGGGGAGGGGGAAGGGAAATCATCTGGCCCAAACAAGTTTAACTAAAAAAAAAATCCAAGCAAACCACCTGTGGTCTCCTTGGAAACTGGCTTGCAACCCCTCCAGCCACCTTTTAATGAAACCCCAGAGCCCCTTTATTAATTTATTAAAGAATCTATTTTCTGAAGATTCATAAACCGCGCATAACTCATATTCCAACACATCTCTGCTATGCTAATAGCGCATGCTGCCATGAATAATTAATTCTTTAATTAGTAATAATTAGAGGTTGTTGTATAGGTCAAACCATTGGGCTGACAGCATGCTACTGTCAAAATGTCATTTGAATTAACAGGACTGGGGCCCTTTCTACACTGAATGATTCGTCGTTTGGGGTCGGCCGTCCCCTCCCCTCCAAATTTCATTGTTTTAATGCTGAGTTGCTTAAGAAGATGTGGAACACATAAAAGGAGATATTTAATAGCATTTACGGCACAAAAGAAAAGACTGCAGACCTTCAGCAGATGCTGATGGTGGTGGATCTTGATCTGGGCAGTGTTTGTTCCCTCTGTGGAAAGAACAACAGGAGTGGGATGAAAGCAGTTGCACTGACATCCCGCACTGAGCCAAATCATGACTTTTTGGTCAAAATCCTTGTTCACTCTCTACATCCCCACAAGGGATACAGTTGCAGGTCTAGTTTTTCTACCTGATGGAGGACTAGAGGAATTTAATCCTTGGAACTGAGACACCAAGATCTACATTCAATCCTTTGGTTGTTTATAGCCTGAGGGATTTTGAACCATTTTTCTCCACTTTTTCAAGGGAATATAGAAGCCACTGGAATGAAGAGGCTTGAAAACTGGGTGTTAGTCCTGCTCTGTACTATGGGAAACTGTCCCCACTAAAAAAAGGTAATAAGTCACCATAGAAGTTAAGCCACTTGATTGGATAGAAGGGTTTGGGCAAGAAGACAGCTAAGAAACAAAGGGAAATCACCAAAATAAGACATTTGCTGAAAGTATTGATACTGTATCTATTTATTTCACTCCTGGGTCCAGCACTCTCTAGACAAGGGCAGCAGCTCAAACCAAGAGTGCAAATTTCCCAGAAGAGCTCTTCCCAGAAATCCAGGACCTGAATTGCACCAAAATTTCTCATTTCAGGAACAAAGCGACAGGGCTTATCTGAACTTTGGAACAGGCTCTCCAAGGAAGTGGTGAAGGTGTTCAATAAACAACTGGATATGGCACTCAGTGCTCTGGCCTAGCTAACCATGTGCTGTTCAGTCAAAGGTTGGACTCGATGATCTTGAAGGTCTTTTCCAACATAAATGATTCTGTGAAATGAATCTATGAAATGACAGGTGGGCTGGACCTTCAGTCTGAACTAACACAGCTGTTATGTCAAAAAGAACAATTCCTATATAAGAAGTCTGATACGCTCAACATGTCTTTGTCTCATTTCTCGTGTCTCTTCTGAGAGAGGCAGCAGTGGGGTTATTTACCAAACTTGCACCACCGAAGTGAAGTGCTGGGGGAAGGTAAATGATGAAATTAATGAGAAGAATCTGTCCTGATTTGAAGGGGGAAAGAGGAGAAAGAAAGTGATTGCAATGGTAGCACAAGACAGAGAAGGTGTGCATCAGACGTGGTGGGGTACATCATCTGTGCAGAGACCTACACAATCCCAATTTCACTGATTTTAGCTCAGCTCAAATACTCTTCATATCACTGCTGTACCAAACAGATCCACATGTAAAGCTCTGATGGAGCAAGGGATTTGAATCATGTGTTGTATTTCACTGCACTTGAAAGCCTCCAACCTGAATGGGTCGGTGCCGTTGCAGTCATCACTGAAATACAAATGCACAGCCTTAATCCTAACAAAAGTGAATGAAATGAAGTCTTTAACTCACAGTAGAATGGATTGGAGCCCAAGAGCCCACTCTTTTCAATTCCTGCTCTGACTACAAAACACACATGCTTTCTTTCTAGGAACAACCAGCAACCTTTTTATTTCTCTCTTCTGTGCCTACTGACAGAAGACTTAATAAGTGGAGGCTAAGCAAATGCAAAAAGGGCTTGAGTATGTTTTCCAGTTAAAAGGATATTAGAAAAAACCTTTTCTGCAAAGAGGAAAGAAAAAAAAGAAAAAACATTACAAGATAATAAACCCATAATAATATATGCAGTGAAGTGGCAGCTATTTTGCTGCCAGTCAAAAAATTATATTATCAGAAATCCTTTTGTATCATTACATATTGATGTTTTAAAAAAAACGAAAGGAAAGGAAAGTCACTAGAGATTGTAGATAAAAGTTGTTTGCTGTTGACAATGCAACAAGGTCAAGCAGGATTTTACACGAAAGCTCTTTGAAATCTACATCAAAGGTCTGGTTTGTAAAGCAGAACAAGTGTGGTGGTAGTGGTGAACACTGTTGTAGGTCTGCTGCTCACAATACAGGGGACAATTCTTGTTCTCCTTCTGAAAAAGTACAAAGGTTGATTGGTGTGTAAATGACTGAAATTAATATGTTAATCAGATTTTCAAAGTCAACAGCTTGTGACTGTGCTGTCAAAATAACTCTAATGGACTCTAAAAGCAACAGGAGAGTATTGGCTCCAGTGTAAAAAATGTGACAGAACTCAAACATTTGTCACAGGAGGAAGCATGGTCTGTACCTTGGTCATTAAACAGAGTTATTAGCCCAAAGTTAGACAGCAGTTTTTTTACTCATAGAATTATAGAATCACAAAGATGGGAAAAGGCCTCAAGATCATCAATTCCAATCTTCAACCAATTATCCCCATGTCCACTAAACCATATCACAAAGTTCCAGTCTAATAATTTTTTCAACACTTCCAGAGTTGGTTACACCTCCCTGGGCAGTCTGTTCCAGTGCTTGACCACTGAAGAAGTTTTTCCTAAAATCCAACCTGAACCTCTGCTGACACAACTTTAGGACATTTCCCCTTTTCCTATTACTGGTTGTCTGAGAGAAGAGGTCAATCCCCACCTCAACCACAGTGAGATGTCTCCAGTCTCCAGCAAGACCAGCCACACATTGATTATTTAGGTGCCTGTTTTTCCCCAGAAGGAAAAGCAGAGTGCCCAGGAACTTAGAGAAGAAGAGGTAAATGGTGTGTTCTTCTCAAACAGTTTATTTCTTGTCTCTTGTGTGCTTTTTCCTGGCAGAAGACACAGACTTTTTTTCTCTCTACCCATTCCATAGGTCTTACAGTTCTCCATGACAAAAGTCCACAGCCACACATGGCTCTGTGGAGCTGCCATGAGCTCTGTGAACCACAATCTGTCTCTTCTGTTCCTCCTTCTGTCCACAGAACTTTCCATTTTCTATTCTCTCACACCAGCTGCACACCATTTCTTCTTGAGATTTTCTACAGTGTCTCTTAAAATCTTTTGTAAGACAGAATTGTATTTTTGTTTTTTTTCTTTTCCACTTGTTTTTCAGCCCATTTCTTTCCACAATTCTCTTGTTCAGAAAACTTGTTTTTCAACTCACTCTTCCAACAAAGAAGCTGTTCTTTTGTCTTGTTTTCATACCCTTACAGGCACCTGCCCAGTCTCTTGCACTCTTCTTCTTTAGTAGTTATCAAAACATCCTGAATTACCCACATATCTGGTCTCTTCCACCATGCCCTGTCTCAACTCATCTTTGTACCCAGTAGCATCTTTCTGCCCAGAACTTCTTAGCTAAGACCAATGACAAAGGAGGGCCATGAAGATACTCTGAGTGCTGGAGCCCCTCTGCTCTGGAGACAGGCTGGGAGAGCTGGGAGTGTTCAACCTGGAGACAACAAGGCTAGAGGAGAACTTAGAGCACCTTCAAGTGCCTCCTGGGGCTCCAAGAGAGCTGGAGAGGGACTTGGGACAAGGCCATGCAGTGATATGAAAAGGGTCTTTAAGCTAAAGGAGGGTAGATACAGATTGGATATTCGGGAGAAATTCTTCCCTGTGAGGGTGGTGAGGCCCTGGCACAGGTTTCCCAGAGAAGCTGTGGCTGCCCCATCCCTGGAAGTGTCCAAGGCCAGGTTGGAAGGGGCTCTGAGCAATCTGGTCTGTTGAAATGTTCCCCTGCCCATGTCAGGGGGGCTGGAATGAGAGGGTCTTTGATGTCCCTTCCAATACAAACCATTCTGTGATTCTATGACTGTATTAACTTTATAGACAAAGTACTCCCTACCATAAAGTTAATGTCTTTATTTGTAAAAGGAGACTCCATATCCTAAAGTTTCCAGATCTCTCTTGTCACTGTCACTCTATATGTTAGTTTTTGTCAGGGTTGTATCATCAGCTGAAACCAAATAATTTCTTAGTCCTAACTGTAAAGTATGACATTTTTTCTCAAATTTCTTTGCTTTCAGTGAGATTCTCCTTATTTCCTTATATCCCCTTGTGATGAAGCTCTGCTTATGAACTCCTCTAATCAAAAGTTGCTTGTTCATTGCATCTTAGATCCAAGTCAGCCTGTTCCTCTGTTAGGACTGTCTCTTAGCTGTGCTCAAGCAGCTTCTACCACATGGCACCTCCCAGCTCATTTGACCCTTCCACAGGCTATTTAATATGCAATATCACAATTCTAATACACTAACTTTCAGACTGAAGATTTATTTGATCGGGTTTTCTTTTTTGGTCATTATTCCCGCAGATAAACTTCCATCAGGTCTAACACAACACAAATAATGCAGCCCATTGGAGTGGGATGCACTTGAAAGGATTTGTGTTCATGCAGAGATCTTCATGCTGTAGGTCCTCCTATCAATATCAACCCTATTATAGAATCATGGAATGGTTTGGGTTGAAAGGGAACTTAAAGGTCATCCAGTTCCAACCCCATTGGCAGGGACACCTTCCACTTGACCAGGTTGCTCCAAACCTCATCCAACCTGGCCTCATTTGAATGTTTCAGATAAACTGGAGCAGCCTCTTTAAGTTACTTTGAGTCAGCAGAATGCCAGGTTTGTCTTCAGTTTTCAGTGTGAGAGATGATAAAACTAAGAATACAAACCAGTATTGTTTGGATTTAGTCCCAGCTAGTGCTATGAAGAGTATGTCTGGCCAAAACTCTCATGGAAATGTTAGTTTTGTCTTCAAATTCAAGGTGGTGACTTGACTTCCTTTGATTTGAAATGAGAATATCAGAAAAAAATCTGCTTTTGACTTTCTTGTTTAACATCCTGTCCATGGATGTAAAGGTCCAAAAACTAAAACAATCCCAATTTGGGGGTAGAAACTGGAATCTTTATTGAACACGTGAAATGCTATTTAAAGGGTCTCGGGGGCACAGGTCGAATTATGTAAACTAGGGGACAACCCAATTGATTAACATTTCCAGTAACAAAGATTACATATGGGGGGAAAATGGTTAACATTTCCCACATCCAGGATTACATGTGGGGGGGAAGAGGATTAATATTTCCAGTAACCAGGATTACACTGGGGGGAGGATGGTTAACCTTTCCCAAAACAAGGATTACAAGGGAGGGGAGAAAATAAAGGGGCTTCTACATGGACTGACAGCATCATCACAAAATCTTTCCATATCTTACTGGAGGAGATAGGACAATCCACATGGTTGAGTATCAATGGGTTTTGTCTGGTCCTTAGATGATGGAATTTCCCTCAGCCCCTGTTGCCCATAGCCTGCTACATAATTCTAGCAGTTCCTTTTCTGCTGATACCCGAATTTCGGATTTCTGCACATGGGTAGCAAAAAGGTCCAGAGCACTGGTCCGAGATTATTATGCTATTTTTCTTTTCCTTTTTCTTTTTTTTTCTTGTATATTTTTTCTTTCTCTCTTTTTTTACTTTTTTTAAAATTTTTCTTTCTCCTTTCTTCTTTCTTCTTTCTTCTTTCTTCTTTCTTCTCATTCTTTTTCCAATAGAAGGGTTGCAGTTCTCTAGGTATTTTATAAAATGTCCTCATCCACAGATCAGGAAGGCTTAGAAGCCATAGTTCTCAGTTCGTGTATGAATTCTAAAACAATTTTGCTTTTGTGCTTATAAATAAATGGACTTTCATCCTGGGCATAGGATGTGTCCTGGTTAGTGTGGTATCCCTTTGGCCTTGACAATTTTCATTTCTGGTTACTATCAGAGTTATTATAGATGCACAGGCTGATTAAAACATAAAACTGTGCCCTGAGGTACCTTTTTTTTCCACCTCAGAGACACAATAGCCTTGCAGTGCTTCTGTGTACCTTTTGTAGATTCCTCTCATGGTTCAGGCCTCCAGGGGCCAAGGCAGACAACTCAGCCATCACTGGGACATCACTGAGCATCTCAGCATTTTAGGACATTTGGGCATTCCTTCTCAAACTTTAAACGAGAAAGACGGGCCAGGAACTTAATAAAGGGTTTCTTTACATTTCTCTCTTGAACAGATATTCTTAAATGTTCTCTGTGATTGGCAGCTGTGTGCAGAAAGTCTGCACTGTGATTGAGCCACCATTATGTCATCCCCACTCTGTTTTCCTAAAATGCAGAACAAAAGTTCAGGACCACTGTGAGGAGGTTTAAAAATCTCTGTATCTGGCCATGCCAAGGATTCCCCAGGTTGGGAAACACGGAAAAGTAGAAATGTCTCAAAAAAGGAAAAAATTTAATGCATTAACATTTTTATTTAAAAAGTCATTTCCTTGAAAGTGAAATGCTCACTGGGCTTGATGGTCATTTAATGGCCATTGTCCCACTCTGAGTATTGGCAGGGGCACAGCAATGATCTCTCTGCTCTGGATTTAAGTTCCAGACGGAACGGGTGAAGTCAAAACTCATCTTCCCGCTGAAAAGTGAAGAAGAAATCAGTTTGAAGAGTGCATCTGTACGTGTTAGATATTTCTTCTCTCTGAATCACTAGGTTTTTATTCCATAAAGTATGTAGATGACATGTAAATGTTATGTAAATTGGGTCCATAGTCCATTAAAGCGCAATATTATAATCACTAATACCCTATAGGCATGGACAGATCAACCAACCAAGTTTTATTTGATCTTTGTCAGAGGCAGTGAGCCCTTTTATGCAATATTTTGTGTACATGCCTTTATTGTGAAGATCATCATTTCAAAATGTGCCCGTCTAAGATAAATAGATGTTGTTGATGTGCATTTCTGCAGTGAAGTTCAGCAAGTACATTACTACCAAAAAGACATTTTATAGACTGACCAAAATGAAGGAATCCCTCCTTCCACTGAGTTTCCATCTGAAGTGATCACCTAATCAGCAGACTTGAACATCCTCCAATTGTATACAACACTTAGCCTTCAACACCTGCCACTTTCACTACCCAAATTAAAAGAAAACAAGTGTATACAAAAAAAAAAAAAAGACTGGAGGGCTGTTTGGCCCTTGCCTAGGAAAAATATATTCCTTACTAATTGGCACAACACTTAATAAATATTAACTGGTTTACACAGTCCTCCTGTTTACTTAATGAAATGGTAGATGAGGGGTTAATGGGTTAATTGGGGAAAGGAAATTAATCTTCAAATGTATCAAAATCTGATAAGTGATTTAGCCTAATTAATAATTTACATGTCAATATTTTTCTAGTTACTACGTGCACTTTTGGAGGATAAAGGTAAAAATTATAAAAACAAACAAAAACAGGTAAATTCACAGCAAATTGAAAGCAGCAACTGAAAGGAATGTGGAGCTCTGCATATTACAACTTCTTTCTCAGGATTTTTGCAGTTGTTCTTGTAATATTCAATGGCATGTGAGGTGGTAAATCATAGGATCACAAAATGGTTTGAGTCGGAAGGGACTTTGAAGATCATCTGGTTCCAACCCCTTGCCATGGGCAGGGACACCTTCCGCTATCCCAGGTTGCTCCCAACCCCATCCAACATAGTCTTAAACATTTCCAGGGATGGGTCAGCTCATAATCTTGTCTTGGATGCTTGTTCAAAGGTGGTGAGCAATTAGATCTCTACCAGTAGGAGCCATGCCAAATACTGAGCAGAACATAAAATATTCATACAACCAGTTCTGGAATATTAATATTATCTTAATATTATTAAGATCCAAGTTCATAACATTAAAGATATCCAGGCTCATGAGTAGAGAATTGTCAAGCTGAATTCTTGGATATAGGACAATTATATGTGAACTAGAAATCAGACACAATAGTCTGGGGTGTCAGGAAAAAGTGACATAGTTAAATTAGAAAGGCATTACTAAATCAACCCACGCAAACCTGATCTCGAACACAAAGTAGACTCATGTCTCCGTAGCCATGCTGGAATTTGACTCTATTTTGTGGAATGCACTGCATGATACAATACATCCATAAAATTTACATATATTCATGCAAGTAGATGCATATCTTTAATTTTCCTTTAAAAATAATTAACCTTTAATTATGTAACATTTCTGAGCTATATGTGAAATCTTTAATTGTTTGGTTTCCAGATTTCAGAGAAAATAAAGAGAAGATGGAGAATTCCTGGAGAATTTAAGGATATACAACTGATCCTGAAGCATCTGTTAGATACAATATCATCTTTTTCAGACAAATTTTTAATGTCAAAGAATTTGTTCCTCTATTGAACACAACTGGTTTATTCCATCCTGAGATAGCCATGTCTTAGTAGTGGAAATAGCAACTCCCTCATATATCCTGAAACAACAGGACGGGATATGTAAAGCACAAAAAGATAAAGAACTGAGTATTAAGAGTTAAAAATTTTGGACACCTAAGTTTTTTCAGAAGGGAAAAAAAAGTTAATTTGCACCGAGAGAGAAGAAATTCCTTTGTCTTAAAATCTTCCTATTTTGAGGGCTTCTATCATATTTGCTGTGAAGCATCTTCTTGGTTAAAGGATTATCAGGCATTTTGTTTCTTTGAATGATGGGAGGACAGAAGATGCATTTCACTATCCTTAAACCATCCCTGACACCACCAGATGAATGTCAGGTCTAGTCAAGAGAAACAGGAATGATAGGCATTCCTCTGCCTCCTTGAACAATTTACTCTATTGGAAATGACATTTACCCCTCATGAATGGGTCCTGCACAAAGGCTTTTGTACCACAGATGTGACACAAACTTCTTTGGAACTCTCCAGAAGGGCATTTCTCACATGCACTAGAACGGGTTTCACCTTGCAAAAAACCTCCCGTCATTTTGCTTTAGTAAAGAAACTGAGGTGCTTCACTTAAAGAATATGTACTATAGCAATAATAAATTTCCCAAGTGAGAAAAATATCTGTATACATCTATAATTTCCAGACTGTGTCTTGTCTCACCATATGACAGGATTGAACTAGGAGGTGCCTAAGCTGGTTTTATACAGATTTTCTTATTAGAATAAGACACCTGAATTTTGTGTTAGTAATGGTGAAAGAAAATTTAAAATAATTACAATCCTGGATATGTAGGACATTTGCAACAATAGATAATGAATTTATTACTTGTTTTCCTATTTAGCTCATCTTTGCCTGCCTACCTGCTTCTTCTCTCTGTCTGTCCATCTATCTGTCTATTTAGCTTCGAAAACAACTGTGAAGTGCAGCTGAAAACACAAAGCTCTCATTCTGGGCTTTGTATACCCAAAGAAGAACCTAAGTGTTAGTCTAATACTGACATTCCTCTGGCACACAATTTATAAAACTTTTCTTCCTTTCCTATAGACTTTGACTATATGCCCTTGTCAGGACATGTGAGGTCACTGATGTTGTCAAAGATGATCTTTGTCAGTTATTGAAATGAGAACTAATTTGACCTAATCTAAGCTGACAGACAAAATGGTTCATTGGTAAAACAAGCCAGTTCCAGAAACTGGTGCTAAAGAAGAGAACACGAGCAAAAAATGTGGGTTTACTCTCTTGGTTCAGGTTTTGAAAACTGGGCTTTTAATAGGGTTTAGTATAATGCATCCAGCCAGAGCTATTAGTGAGAAGAATGTGTCATATCATAGTTCTTACACTGTATTTACACTTTACATATAGTTTCTTGTAGCTTGTTCTTTTGTAATTTTACACAGTTAATTTCACTGCAATAAAATTAGCATTATGGCTAGTGATATCAATGTAGAGTCCAGAAGATACTGACACTGTGACAAGGAAATTGCTCTGAAAATCTATCTTCCAGCAAATTTTATCCTACTGGGATAGAAAATAACTGCTGTGTGGATCACATAAACCAGGAATCCTTGATCCTTACCGTGTCAGAAAATAAAAAAAAGTTGATTTTCTGAAAAGGGATAAGGCTGATTGGCTTTTCTTCAGGTGGTAAACTTTGCTGAGCAGAGCTCTGTGCTCTCTGCACCCAGTCCCAGCCATCCTGCCTCTGTGAGTAAACTAGAGATGAACTTTAGTACTTGTGGGATTAAGACCAGGGATGACAGGCAGTGTAAAGATTAATGGCAGTCTGCATGCCATTAAAATTAATCACTTAAAATTAAAGATCCTCTATCTTCTGCTGCCCCTTGATTGCTGTTGATATGACAGTGTCATAACTGATCTATCCAGCTCGTGTTTATCTCTTCATAGATAAATTGAGATATTCCATTTCTGCACAGTCCCAGCACGGTCTGAACCCAGTAGTTTTCACATACAAGTGCACGTTCCTTCTGTAGGGCTCTGATTTATAACAAGGAAAGGAAAAAGGCAAAGATAAAATAATATTAAACATTAGCCCCTAATATTTAGGAAGTGGCTGCCTTTCCCAAGGATCCTGTAAAGCTTTATGAACATGACATCTCTTAAGCATTCCCTTCACCCATCAGTGAAACACAGTCACCTAAGGCTGCTTAGCCTGCTCTGAACATTTTCCTTTTAAAGAGCTTTGAATGGAAATTGGCTCTTTGTTCAAAGTGAGAATGTTTATGGAAAATATTCATCTCATTGAATAATAAAAAAAAAAATGTTGTTTTCCACTGTCAAAACAAGCTTGTTTTGTTGTTTTTGCTTTGCTTCGATTTGTTTTCTGTCTCAAGACAGACAACTCTTAGGAGTACATTTAGAGGTAAAAATGCTTGAGGAAAATTTTTTCGGGAAAAAAAAAGGCAAATTTTTGTTAATTGTTGAAACCTTGGTGTTAATTACTGATACCAAGCTGTGACACCTTGATCTGATAGATAAACTATGATGCACAGCGCAGAAGAATTTAAGGACCTTATCACTGAATACTTTATATTTTCTAGTCGTGTTGGGCAAGTCACAGAATCTTCAAATATTCAGGTTTTAATTCAGTAATATATGGTTTAACAGTAATAATAATTTAACAATTCAATAATAAAAATTATGCAATCATTGAAAAGTGTTGAAAAGTGGGAGAATTATGCAAAGGTCAAAGCATCAAACAGGTTACTTAGGGCTGGCAGTTTGCTGGCACAAAGTTAAATGTCTAAGAAAAATATAGAGAGCTAATAAAAAGGAAAGGTGCTCTTTACATAAAAGCTGATCAAACTGAACTCTTTTACTTAAATAAACAAACAAAAATTTCACTTCTGATCAATTGCATTGATTTAAAAGCTGTAAAAATGAATTATATATTATTTTAAATTGAAGGTTCTTCTAAGTTAGAAACAAAAATTAAGGTAATGTATTTTCAGTTTATAGATTTTCGTTATGAGTGTGCACCATCCCAAAAAAATAAAAATATGAAATATTTCATTATTCACTGACAACATTAAGGTCTTTTTAAGAAAAACTTCCTTTCAGATCAAATTCTGAAAATCCTGAGAATTATTCTATCATATATAGATAGATAGATAGATAGATAACATATATAACACATTATATGTTTTATATGGAGAAATCGTCCTAAGACTGTTTGATGTGTGAACATAAAAATTGCTTACCTTCCCTCAGAACCTAAAGTAATACTGGGGTTTCTTTGAAGTCCTGTTGTTTTTTCTGGCACCTTGGCCTAAACCAGAAAGGTTGGTGAAGTAGTTTTAAATGCTAAAAACCAACTGACTTGTTTCCCTGGAACAGAAACAGTTTCAGGGTGCTCCTGTGTATCAACAGAAGACACTTCTATGTTTTAATGTTTTAGTGATTGTCATAATAAAGGCAAGGGGATGCCTTCTGATATTGGCAAACAGAGATTAAGGCAAATAAAAAAGCCATATCAATGTGTTTCTCTTTTTTTCATTCAACACACACAGTGTAAAAATCTGTTTTCCCAATGTGCCTACGTATCTGAATTTGTATGTATGTATTTACAGCTTTATGTGACATGGATTCTTCTCCAGGCAGGCTCCTGTATTATGCATCAGATCCATTCTCTGGACTGTTTTATGGTGTGTAATTTCCTCTTACAGTACAACAAGTCAGATTGCAGCAGTGATATATTTAATAAAAAATTAGATACACTTCCACTGCCTCGCTTTTCTTTCTTTCCCCCTCATCTGTGATCCTGACCATGTCAAGTTAGTGTTTAAAATAAGATGACTCAAATCACTGCTGAGTAAGAAAGATACTCTGAATGCTATGGGTTCATGAAGAATGAGGATGTTTTGCAAAGTGCTAATGTCTGACACACTCCTGAGTTATGGGTCACCAAAGAGGCAGAACACTTACCCCAGGGACACAAGCTATCCCTCACCTAATATATTTTCCAAAAGTGCAATGTGCTCATAATTTCATGTCTGTAAACTCAGAGTTATTGCTACAACTATAGTTTGGTTCAGGATTTCTGTCCAAACTCATGTTGCTGTGAAATCTCTCTCTCTGTCTTCCCTTGCAATTAGTGCACAGGTTAAAAGGTCAATCAAACAAACAAGCCAGCAAAATACAAACCCCCTTCAACCCTATAAAACCAATCACTTTTCTTCAGGGGAGGAGTGAAAATGGACACTTTCTGTCATGGTCTGAAGATCAAAACCCTTGGGATATTGGAGATACAAGCTTGGGAGTGCAGGTGTTGAAAGTAGTTGTCTCACGTGTACTGAAAGGTGTTGCCAGCATCTTCTACTCACCACCTCCGACTTTTTTCCATTGTAGTTCCAGTCTCAATTAATTGTGCAGTAAATCAGTCTTTGAACTCACATATACCCAAACCCATGTGTAAGGCTAATGGGCAATCTCAAATTGGTTGTGATTCTCCTGTCAGAAAGTCCTGTCTTCTCTCTCAGTATTGATCAGTGTTACTAATTCACCAACTTCTTCAATAAACTCCTGTCATGGGGCAAATGCCTCACATGCTTTTATGTTCTAATACAAAGAGTGGATACCCACGAGAATTAGTCTGGGTAAGGAATAACCTGAGACACAGGGACTGGAAATGATCCCAACCAACCAAGTAGCTGGAGTTGTGTTGATGGCTGGCTGGACTATATGACATCCAGAAGTTAGTTCCAATCTAAACCATCTTATGAATTTAAGATTGATATTCTATGCCTTACTTCAAGCTGATAGCACAAATTTCTGTTCTAATATGTATTTTTGTGTGTGTGCGTTCAAAAGAAGCAAAACAGACACTCTCAGGTAAGAAGTTATTACAAAAAAGCTCTGAGGCAGGAACTGGAGAACTGCTAGAGAAAAGACTGAGAAAGTCCCAAAGGACATGAGAGCAGAGACCATGAAAGGCTCACTAAAGCTAAGAAAGTAGCAGGGGCACAGAGCTGAAAGAATCTTGATGTCTTTTCTAGGCTAGAGAATTCAGGCCTGTCTTATAGAACATGACAACCTTCAGAATATACTGCTCTTCAGTATTTTCTAACAATAGGCATAGCTGCCCTGATGAGATTGGGACCCACATGAGCTGGGAAATACATGCAGTGATGTTTTATAGACATGAATGGGTCATGATATGACAGTGAATATACAGCTGCATCTACACTAGGAAGTAAAAAAGTGCTAATATATGAACACGGGAAAAGGATCTTGGTCATTCCTGTTGCTAAAATGGTAGTTTGCTGCTTTTTCTGCTTTTGGCTCATGTGATTGATCTTCTTCTAAACCATTCCTGGACATCATTTGGGAATTAACACAAGAGACTTTTTTTTTTTTTTTTTACAGTGGGTACATCTTTTGGAGGTTAAAAGAAACTAATAATTTCTGTGACTAAGAGATAGAAATGTTAACTTATAGTTAACTTGTCATTAAAGTACCCAGCCACTTCACTGGCTCTCAGAGAGGAACACGGACTGAGATCCAGGAATGGAGAGAGATCTGTTTTCAATGTCTGTGTTTTTACCTCTTTCATCTTTTAGAAAGTTCTTTATGGAATAGCAAAAAGACTCAACTGTGCTTAGACATGATTCATATTTTACGTCCTTTAGAGCTACTACCTGGATCACTGGTAACTCCCAATATCACTCACAATGGATGACATTCAGGTAGAAAAGGCAAAGGAAGTAAAGTTAAGCAACTAGACCAAGAAATTCAAGAAGATGATGCCCCTTCTGGCCTTCAGTTCTTTGTCCAGAAGCATGAAGTCTCCCATATTCCTATCCTATAGTTGCCAGCAGATGTTCTAGGGCATCCAGACATGTGTTGACCATACAGAAGAACCACAATTCCTCTTTATGTGTAACATTTCCATTTCAAAAAATTAGATGAATGAATCTCACCCCTCTGGACTTGATGAATGGGGTATATCATAACTATTCATAGCTGCCAGTAGAACATAAAACCGTTTAGGGAATCTTTTCAGGACAGAGGAACATGCACTTCATCAGAATCTGGGAAGTTGAAATCTATGATACATGTGGGACAATGAAATCAGGTCATTTAAATTACTCTACTTAGCTTTTATCAAGCTGTTCGGGTTGGTCTGCAATGGGCTGGAATAAAACTGGACACTGTGTTTCGATGGAGTCAGCACTTTTTGAAGTAAAATGATCCAATCCATTTAGAAGGATCAGAAGCAGACAGGTAGTCAGTCAAGTGGCAGGCTCAATCTGGAGCTGAGTCCCATGCCTTCAGGAAAGGAGAGAACTTCAAGAAATCTGTACTGTGTAGGTACACTGTCAGGAGATTTTGCAAAGGTCAAGGAGACCGGCACAGGTATATCTTCATTAAGGGCTGGCTTTAAGGAGAAAAATATCTGGGATTAAGAGGTCCATAGCAGGGTAAGATGCATTCTTTGTCACACCACAAGACAGGGCTGCACCTGTGGCAGAGGTTTCCCATCCACGCAGCTCATGTCTGCAGGAACACTGGTCTGTACTATTTATGTGTGCCGGGCTCTTCCTCCTGCCTGTGGGTGTGGGACAAAGTCCCAGCTGGAATCCATGGTGGCATTCCCTTCTCCATCCAGTGTGACCACATCTGTATTACTCCCTGGGAACCAGTGGGACAGGTGCTTTTCCCAAAATGATGCTGGCTTGTTCAGCACTGCTCCTTACCTCCACCTCCTCTTGCTCTCACAGACACTGTGCCAACACCCTCAGACCACCTGTTAGCAGGATTTTCCCTTTCCCATGGAAGGAAAAAAGGTGCAGTGCAGAGCTCATGCCTGGCAGGAGCTTGCAGCTGAAAACACTCCCTTTGAACCACTGAAAACAGAGTATGAGTTTCATCAAAAAATTAAATGCTCTTCAGATGCAGCAATTTGTGACAATATCGGAGCAGGGCTGTTGTCAGCTGCCTGTTATTCTGTTTCATAGTGGAGCTTCCCCAGGTGTATCCCCCCCAGCTAAGGTGTGGGACCCTGCTGAATACCAGATCCCTTTGTTGCATATTATCGTGTTAGCTGAGCTGTCACGAAAGTTGCCAGTGTAGATGTAGAACACAGGGATTAATCCAATTAAACCTCCACTGACTTTTCCACATTCCTCATGTTGCAGCCCATATCTCTTCACAGGTAGGTGTTAGAGCATGGGTAAGGTTAATCAAATGGTGTTTGTGGAATGGAAATCCATCAGAAACCCTGACATAATGAGAGGGAGAGAGGGAAGGAGTGATTAGCAGCTAAGCTTTAACCCACCATAGCTGTGATCCTTAACCTTCAGGTGTCAGTTTTAATTGTAAGGATGGACTTTAAAAAACCCAAAATGTAAAAGTATTGCACTCCCTGACCTGGAGTTTACGAATAATACAGGTCTTAGATTTTTTCCAGCATCTGAAGAAGACCCCTAAAGACTTAGCATGATGTATACAATACAGGCTGATATGAATAACAGCTTCAGTGAGAAAAAATATATATCTGGGAATTAAAATTAACAAATATGCTGAGATTGAGATTTATGAAGTCACATAATGACACAGATGGTAAATTTTACTGATATATATTTTTCCCTGGTGTAGAACACACAGTGGCAATCCAGCATGACAGATTGTATCCTAGGCTAAAACTGTGTCAGACACACAGTAATCAGAAGATGCTATCATATAATTTGCACTGGGGCCAGCCTGAATCTTGTAAGTGTTCTTTGTTCAGATGCATTGAGTTGTTTTTCAGCTGGGGTTGCCTTCTGTAAAATAATTCTTATAGTTTTTTCTGTTACTAATATTTGTTTGTTTTTTCACTAGTTTAAAACAACAGTCCCCTTAATAATTAACCATTATTGTTATTGCTATATAACACATAATAATACTGAGTATTATTAATACTACTGATCCCATCCAGTGAATGACTTCAGCCTGATCTGCAGCCTGATCTGAGGTCAGATACAGAGATTTAAGTCACCATTGAATGTGCAGAGCTAGATATGAGATTAATTTCTGCTAGTTTAGCCATTTAGGCTAAATTAGACTCTCTAATTAGGCTCCTGTTATTGAAAAGGTAAAAGAAATGTTTCTCCAGAGACTGTTTTACCTTATCCCTTTCAGAAATTTATTTTAGGATGGGCAAACAACCCTGTGAGGATGTTTGACTCATCTCCAAAAGACTAACTTGAATGAAATATGTAACATTTCAATTGCTAAAGTAAGAGAAGAATAATCTCTTCTGTGATGGCAACAGTGGGGATTTTCCTCACACTAGTTGTACTTGTATCCAGATTTTACAGACGTTGAAATTGGTATCAACAGTTGTCATTCTGCAAAAATTTTTATGTCGATTTTAATTCATGTGGTGTGAATGATCTTCCCCAAACTGATTTTTTCTCAGTGGGTCTCAAGCAAAGAAAAGACCTGGCTGTTTTTCCCATAAAATCTCCAAATCTTAGGTTCAAGTTTGTTACATAGCCTTTCCTTTCCCCTTATTTTAGGGGAAGGATGAGAAAGAACTGATTATAAAAGGAGTTTTTCACTCCATAAGAGCCTTCAAGGTAAACTTTTTTTAAATATCTAAACATTTTCTTTCTGTGGTCTTTGTACTGAGCAAAGGTTTCAGAAGATACCAGAAGATGGTTTTTTAACAATTCCAGGGATGGTGACTCCTTCACTTCCCTGGTCAGCTACTCCAATGTTTAATCACTCTTTCTTTACCTTCCGCTCCCCATTCCTTACAGCTCTGATGTAAGCAGGAACTGAAGATGGAATCTTTCTCTTTCCCAAGCAGACAGGCAGCAAAATCCCATTAAAGCCCATTAAAGGTACAACAGTCCACCCAGTAGGATCAGGCCACCACCTAACAGCTGCTTTTCCTTGAGTATCTTTGCTCAGCAAGGAGTACTCCGTGTCCTGCTTTACACAGATGCCACCTGTTATTTCTGCATATTCTTGGCTCTCATTGTAATGAGTTGGAGCCATAATGGAGTAATCTATGAACCTGCAGCAATAATAGTGATAATACAGAAAAAACAGTCTTAATTTTTAATGTCCCCACACTTCCTTTGTTCAATGGTGGTGTTAAAGAAAAGAAATTAAACTGCAAGAGCTACAGCAGGCTGAAACTATTTCAAAAGGCCAAAGACAAAATGACAGCACAGTAATAATGGCAGTGCAATAATGCACATTTATGTGATGGCTCTCAAAATCCTTAAAAACTTTGTAGGCAAAATGCTTTTGGGGGTAAGGTACAGGTGAGTTTTCATGGGTTTCTAAATATTGTGGAGTATTGAGTCATAGAATCATAGAATGGTTTGGGTTGGAAGAGATTGTAAAGATCATGTAGTGCCAACCCCCTGCCATGGGCAGGGACACCTTCCACTATCCCATGTCGCTCCAACCCCCGTCCAATCTGACCTTCAACATTTTCCACAAACTCTCTGGAAAAAATTGACTCCCTTACTTCTCAAAGACTGTTGGATGTTGTAAAATCAAAAGACTGATTGAACACACTGGCAAAATTAATGTGATTTTAGGAACCAAGAGAGAAGGCCAAAGCTTTTACAGATGGGCATGACTTATTTATAGAGAGCTGAGGGCTCTGTGATTTGGCAGAAAATGATGCCCAAAATCCCATTTTGTGGAGTTGGATCTACAAGATTTCAGATTGGA
This sequence comes from Neopelma chrysocephalum, assembly GCF_003984885.1. NCBI lineage: Eukaryota > Metazoa > Chordata > Aves > Passeriformes > Pipridae > Neopelma > Neopelma chrysocephalum. The sequence continues at coordinate 526,787 of NW_020926159.1, forward strand.
AACAACAGCAAAATGCTTATCAATGATCGTAATTAACTATCAAATCAACTCACCCAGGGATATAGGGGATTCTGTGTTGCTTGAAATGCTTAAATCAGAAAAATATACAGCTTGAAAGAGTACAGGGTAATCCAGAAAAGTTATGGGTCAGACGTAAGAATAAAATTATAAGGTCTCTTTTTGGGAAAGAAACAACCAAGATGACTGTAATGGTCCCTTCTGGCCTAAAAATCTAAGTATATATGAATCTATTTATTTATTTATTTCCAAAAGATGAGAGAAGGGGACAAGTGGGAACATCAAAGATGCATTTGTAGAATAAGTTAAAAATAAGACTGTTTTTCCTGCTCTGATATTTTGAATGGTCTGATTTAATTCTGCACTTGTATATGATTGCTATAAATTAGTAGTAGGATGTAGTAGCATTTGTAATTAATAGTAATAATAAAGGAGTAATAACATTTTTTTGCTTCCAATAGTTATCTGTTCAGTTCTGCTACTTCTTCTTCTGTGAACACAACAGTTTCTTAGAACACCTGGATATTTTAATTTGCTGTATTTTAATGCTATTGCCATTCAAATATGACAAACTAAGGGACTCAAACCCTCCATTTCAAATGCTTCTCATTTCCCCATCATTCTCTTGGTGTCCTTTCAGTGGGAGGCAGTTTGCTTAAGGAAAGATTTTAATCCTGATGTTTTAAATGCTTGTGATGTATATTTACATTTATAAATACAGTTCAAAAATATGTTAAAATTTGTTCAAATTTAGGTGTATTTATATGTGAGAGCAGAACTTGCATATATGCCTAAAATGACTAGATTTTATATCTCTGTTTGTATGTGTAACAGAGTTGGAAGGCAGATACACAGCCAGATCTTCAACCCTTGAAGTAACCTTCTAATAATGAAACCTGTTTAAGGGCAAGGCAGTTTAGTTAGGACTTAAAATTTTGCTTGTCTGGCTATAAAAATGCATGTGATTTTATTGGGCCTGATAGAGATGGTCCAAAGGAAGTTTTATTCTTTATAAAGCCAACAGTTGATGCAGTGCACACAACCTCCCAGGGCATCTTTGTGGCTGTTCAGTTCTTCTACCCAAGCAGTGGATCCAGAAAAGATTAAATTAATCCGAGTACAGAGTGATACCATCCTGGGAATGTTCAAGGCCAGGTTGGATGGGGCTTGAAACAACCTGGGATAGTAGAAGGTCTCCCTGCCCATGGCAGGAGGGTTGGAATGAGATGAACTTTAAGGTCCCTTTCAACCAAAACCATTCTATGATTTTATGATTCTACGCTGTTCTTTCCCCTAGTCTTGTGTCCACAGACCTGCTCTGTCTTCTTTCACTGAGAAAAGGTGGTGAACAATGGGCATTGGTTGCTAAAATTGATATGTTTCTTGCCTTGGACTAGTTTTCAGTCAGATCACTCAATCCCACATTTGGATTACCTGAGTCAAGGTGGATAGGAGCATGCGACTGGGAGATCCAAACAGGACCATCCAAGCCAGTGTTTGAGGAATACCTACACTAACGAATCAGTAGAACCATTCCTTAGTTATTCTGAAGCCACATGACAGGACACTGCTTGTTCCCGTGTCTTACCACACACAGAACCCAGGAGTTTTCTGATGCAAATCCCTCTTTCCTGCTAGCCTTGAACTATGATCAGGTACTGGGTGTGCTGGTTGACTTGGATCAAAACTATGGCAGCTTTGCTAAGCTTATCCATAGAGATGATAAGACTCGTGGCTGTACTCAGCTCATGATGGGCTTTTTTAATACAGATACAGTCAGACTGGCTTAGGCTGCCATGGAAATGCAATCTCAGATCATGGTGGTGTCCATCAGCTGGCTCATGTCTGGACAGCCTAAAATGCAAGTTTACATCTGTCTGCACTTGTCTACACAGGTGTTAACGACCTTTCCCCACCTGTATGTACTTGAGAGAGATCGAGTCATTCATGGTGGAGCACTGCTGTTCAAGCTCCCCTAGTTCCTGCTGACTTAACTTCCAACACATATTTATTCTTCTAGATGTCATAATCACAGAATCGTGGAATGGTTTGGGTTGGAAGGGACCTTAAACACCATCTGGTTACACCCCCTGTCATGAGCAGGGACAACTTCCACTATCCCAGGTTGCTCCAAGCCCTGTTCGACCTGGACATGAACAATTCCAGGGATGGGGCATCTACAGCTTCTCTGGACAACCTGTACCAGTGGTTCACAATGCTCAAAGTAAAGGATTTATTCCTAATATCTAACCTAAACCTACTCTCTTTCAGTTTGAAGCCGTTCCCCCTTGTCCCGTCACTCCATGCTCTTGTAAACAGTCTCTCTCCATCTCTCCTCTAGGCTCCCTTCAGATAGTGGAAGGCCACCTCTATAATGACTCATAAAGACGTAAAATGAATCTGTGAAAAGCAGTAGGTACCAATATTGTGAATTACAGGGGAAAAAAAATGAGCAAAAGAAAACCAAGTAGGCAACAACATGGAAAACCTGCCTATAAAAGCAACTGCTCACCCAATATAAGCTGTTTGACTTCAACAAGTTGGTGGGAAGGGGATGAGGCTATGGTGTGATTAGGAAAAATCACATGCTTCCCCACTGATGCCTACTGCATGCACACACACGTGTGTGTGTGTCTGTGTATAGAGTCATACAATCATTAAGGTTGGAAAAGACCTTTAGGATCATCAAGTCCAATCATGGATCTGTGCACACCTGCATGGGCTCTGCCTGTGCCCATTAGCAAATCAGCACCATTGCGCTGGAGCAAACACTGGAATCTGACAGTTTTTGAGGCTGCTCTGATGGTCCTTGGCATGCTGGTGATCCAGGCTAGTGCCGTCCCAGACAATTCCCAGGCACAGCTCAGGAGCCAGCACGCACCAGGCACTGTCCCCAGTAGGCAAGTTGGATTTGGCTACTTTATTTTGGAGGTGAGGTTGTTTAACGCTAAGGAAATGTCTGGGCTGTGCCAGGTGGCCTCAGGGACGGAGAGCTGATCCTGACACTTCCTTAGCCGACTAGCAGGGATGTAGCCAAAATGTCTGGCAGGAGATTTGTCTTGGTCCCACTTCTGCAAGCTTGCCTGGCAGTAAACACACAAGTCCTATTCTCCTCTGCTGCGGCTTAGCAGTGAGAAGTTAAAATACTGAATTTTGTTGATCCAAGGATGAGGAGAGAGCTGTGCCTTCAGCATGATGGGAAGAAAAGAAATGAAGGGGCCAATCTGAGACAGAGAGCTTGAAAAAAAATATTAGCATCCACTTACCATAGTCCTGTTCCTATTATGGCCCAGGATTGTCTATCTACAAAGAGTTTTTTAAGGATTTGGTTTCATCTTTTTTCTGCCTATGGCCACCTGATTGAGGGACTGAGTTCAGATGGGAAAAATGAGGGGAAGGGGTGAAGGGAGGAAATTTTTTTGGGGTTTTCTTCTCTCTCTAATTAAATACAGACTACTGCTTCTTTGAGTTCAGTATATAGTATCAATTTAAAAATAATAATAATTAAAGATTCTACTTATCATTTTATCTCACAGAAGGCTCACAAGGAGTTGTTCCATAGCCTGAGGCTAAAGCTAGCCCAGATATTAGCTGAACCAAACAGGGCTGTCATTGCGAGCCAGTCTGCACCCCTGCGATGTCTAAAAAAAAAAAAAAAAGTTAAATTAATGCCAAGAGATGAAAGCTGGGAAAGCATCTGAACTGTGCAGGAAAACAGAGATTGGAGAGGAGGACAGGGACAAATACCTGTATTTAGTGATGTGCTAAGGTGGACTTAGATTATGGGCTTTGAGGGAAAGAGCTCAGTGGTTTATCCAGCTTTCCTACAGTGTCTGGTTACGTGACCTTGACTCCCCAGGTACCAGGAAGAAGACAGTCTTGTATTCAAAACACTGCTTTATAAATGTCCTGTAGCTATTTCATCTGGCTTTCCTCTCTGACTCTACAGGGAAATAGAACTTGGCTGCCTGAATAATAGGTGAAATTAATTCTTCTTTTTGGGCACACGCTCCGCAGCAATTATATAAGTTCATTTCAAGCAGCACAGAAAGCTGCTTTGTGCAGCCCAGGTAGTGAAGAACCAGCAGGGCAAGGAGCAGGGAGGCCTGTTGCTGAGGGAAGGTGTCACCAAGCAGCCTGGCAGGAGCAGAGGTGTCAGTGATGCGTGATGTCACCGACCCTGCAGCTCAAAGAGGCAGCAGCGCTGCAATATGTCAAGCGCATCGCTGAGTTTCGGCTCAGTGGAGAGGACAACACACACACCTGGGAACTGGGGAACATCTGCTGGAAGAAGTCACTTGAAAAATAACCTTGCATCGGCTTGGGAGAAACATCTGTGCAGCAAATGACACACCAGCAGCAATGGAAGGACGGGGAGGCAGGAGTTGGGGAAAGCATAGGAACCATCTCGTGTCATTAATGAAGAGAGCTGGTGACAGCACAAGGGGAATTTAGGTCACCACAAACTTATTTGGCTGTAGAGCTTTTCTGCATTGGAGCTGCTGCAGCAGCTGTCTCATCGAAATGGTTGTGCTGTTTTACCACCGGCCCAAGGGAACATGAGAGATCCAAACTTTCCCCTTTTTCCCCATTCTCCACTCTGAAACTCTGTTTTATTGTTTATTTTTCATAAGAGTTTGCTCACACGTGTTACCTGCTCTGTACATAAATAGCAGGAATGTGGGGAGGATGAGTACTTTAAACCAGATGAATATTGTATCCTTCTAAGAGGTGTAGAATATAAGATATGGGATGATATATTTTTTCCAGAACAAAGGTAGTTGATATACAGGACAGGGAAAAAATCCCAAATCTCTTGTGCCTTCACATTGACTCCTATTTTATCCATTATTTTGGACAACCCTGTTATTCAGGTAGTGTAAAGATTCAAATAAAACATCTTCTTACAGGACTCATTCCTCTGGTTGAAATTCCACAGGCTACATATTTGGGAAAGTCCAATGAGGTGGTTACTTTTGGTTGCATGTACCTGCAGATTTGAAGAACAGGAAACAATTTCATTTGTCCGAAGTAGTAGAAGTCAAAAAGTCACAGCAGGGACTGTGTTAGCACTTTAGCAGTGCCTGTGATTGAGGGTCAATACTCAGAAATGTATCCTGGACTTGTTTAGTTTAGTTTAACTGTAGCCAGAGCATCCTAAAGAGTTATACTGGCATCCATCTGTAGTAGAAGCTCTAGACAGGAGCTGGTTTGTTCCTGGTCAGCTTCCACATCCAGCTGGTGTAGGCTCAAAGCCCACATGTCCCAGTGCAAACAGGTGAAGAGGGAGATGAGTGGGATAATGTCTCAAATTTGCAGGATTATTTTTGCCTGCAGGTCTCTGATCCTGCAGAGAGACATGGGAAAAAGACTGGGAGAGATGATATACCCAGATTATTTCAGCCACTGAGGAGAAGGCAGCAGCACTTCCCTGAAATGGGAACCAATGTTTGCTCTACACACCACTCCTTAACATTTCATAAGCTTGTGTGGTCAACAGAGATGTTACAGAAAGAGTTTGATCAGGTTTGTACAGCAACTTAATGGAAAATATAGGGACAACACCTACAAGTTGCAGGTATATCTTCTGGAAGAGACTTGGCTTCATGAGGGTCGAGGCATCAGCTTCACAAAGGTGGTGTGATGTGACTTTTGAGAAGGTAGGACTAGGAGAGGCACTGGAAGGCCCAGGGAAGGGAACTCAGGGATGAGTTCTAATCAGGAGGATCAAACGGTGCAGATCTAAGGAGTATAAAGATGAAGGTCCACTAGATGATCTTTAAGGTCCCTTCCAATGCAAACCATTCTGTGATTCTATATGACACCAAACAAAGAGAAAAGGTCTGAAGTATGTCAAGTATTACAAACGTGGAAGAGAAATCAAAAATAATTTGGGCGATACAGGTGGGTGGATAGTGGGATATGGGAATACTTGAGCCCTGGTGGTAAAATTGAACAACTGAACAATTGCTCTGGATTCTGTGTCTTTTATCCAGATCTCAACTCCTGGAGTGTTTTGGAAAAGGAACCCTGGATTAGATGAAGTTTTTATTTTAGTTTGTAAGGGATTGATCTCTTCCTGAAAACAGCAGCACAACTACCCCATTCACCTGAACTCTTTCCTGTCAGAATTCCTTTCTTTGATAGCTGCCTTTTGGTTGTTTTCTGGGTGGGCAATGGGAAGAATGGGAGAGGGGCAAAGGGAGAGAGTAAGAGACTAAGAGTAGGAGACTGAGAAAACTCAGTTAACTGCACATGAATTTTGGGAAGAGATGCAATATACTTAAAGAGAGATCTTTAACCTTCAGAGGAAGAATCTGCACTAAGTGAAGTGGAAAAACAGGACAGAAGGAATAAAACAAAACTAATAGGCTTCAGAGGATTTCTGTCAGTCGTCACAGTGCTGTGAGAAGGAGACTAAAGTCAAGAAGTCAAAAGCCTTAGGCATGTTTTTACTAATTTTATGTCTCCTTATCTTCCTTTCTCCCTTCTTAAACAACTCATGATGACTGCATTAATCTTAACAGCTCACCACATTATCAGCACCAAAAAAATATGTGTGTAAAATGTAGACTTTTAGTTTATGTTGCACACTTGAGGTCTTATTATTTGAAATAATATTAAATTGACACTGTCATAAAGAACTTTTTCAATTCACTGTTCTCATAGCAACTTCACTTGATATAGCTGGTGAAGTAGAAGGTAATATTTGCTATGCATTTCTATATGTCTTCTACTTTCCATGACAGGGAAATCAGGGTTAAATCTGACTTAGTCATTTTTGAAGATATGTCTTATTTCATAGAATCACAGAATCACAGAATAGTTTGCATTGGAAGGGACCTGAAAGATCATCCAGTTCCAACCTTCTGCCACGGGCAGGGACACCTTCCACTAGACCAGGTTGCTCCAAGTCCCATCCTACCTGGCTTTGAACACTTCCAGGAATGGGGCAGTCACAGCTTCCCTGGGTAACCTGTGCCAGGACCTCACCACCCTCACAGGGAAGAATTTCTCCCCAGTATCCAATGTAAATCTACCCTCTTTCAGCCTAAAGCCACTTCCCCTTTCCCTGTCACTACATGATATTACAAATAGTCCCTCTCCAGCCTTCCTGTATGTCCTGTTTAGGTACTGGATGGTGCTGTATGGTGGAGCCTTTTCTTCTCCAGGCTGAACATCTCCAACTCTCTCAGGATCAACTCACATCATCTAATCCATATTGCAACTCTAAGGGAAGTCTAAAAGACTTGATTATCCAAGAGAAATCTTTGAGAATTTTCCTACAGTGTTACCTTGGGTTAACACCTGATTGTCATCATTGCATTTAGCTGTTCACCCCCAGTTTCCCTTTGTTATGCAAATCATAGTACAGCCATAAATTACAAGACAATTCTTTCCAGGCTCCACTCCATAACCTATTGCTTTTTTACTCCTATACAAGAGAGTTTTCTCAAGGAAAACACTGTACTATGAGGATTTTCACTCTCAAACACTTCCATTTTCCCCCAAGACAGCCTCAGTGCCCTGCAATGCTTTTTCATGGTGCTAAACTATGGTATGAAAGAGCACCACAGCACAGGGATGCAACACATATGATCACAGAATGGTTTGAGATGGAAGGGATCTCAAAGATCATCTTATTCTAACAAAAGGGAGAGACATTCTATTACACCAGGTTGCTCAAAGCCCCATCAACCTGACCCAGAACATCAGAGATGTGCACATCCTTCTATTTTGCACCCTTTGTGCTCAAAAGGGAGTCACAAAATTAAAGCTGTCAAAGGATCACAGAAAAAGCATTTAGGATGCTGAAAATATCCAGGCCAAATGCTGGTCCTCATTAGATAATCACAGTCTTGACTGCTGTAGACCTAATTAACTCATGTGGCATGAAGCTGTGCCAGGGGAACTCTAGGTTGGATATTAGGGAAGGGTTCTTCCCCCAGCGGGTGTTTGGGCACTGGAATAGGCTCCCCAGGGGAGTGGTCGTGTCACCAAGCCTGACAGAGCCCAAGGAGCATTTGGACAACACTCTCAGGCACATGGTGGGATTTTTGGAGTGTCCTGTGCAAGGTCAGAAATTGGATTTTGATGATTCTTGTGGGTCCCTTCCATCTCGGGATATTCTATGATATAATTTAGATGAAAGGGGACAGTGTCCTTGATACAGCCTATGAGGAAAATATAAATATACCAAAATAGGAATTTGGCCTTGGTCTGGTTTCCCTGATAAAGGAAATGGACATCCTTCCACTTTGATGCATTTCACATAGTTTGCATAAATAAAAGAGCTTGGGCCTTTTGAAATGAAAAGATTTCTGCTACATGCCAGCAAGCTGCTGATGAGGTCTCGACAAAAATGCACCATGACCATTTCTCCCCCCTGTTTCCCCTGTAAAGCACGTGGCAACCTATGTCTGCACCACAGGAAAAGCTGTTTGAACAGATCATCCTGGGGACTCGACACAGAACGCGGCGCCACACTCCAGAGCTTGTGTAGTACTTTCTGTTTGTGACTCTGTTTATCAACCTACAAGTCTTGATTATTCTAATGACACTGTGCCTCTTCAGAAACACATTGTTTATACCCCCAAGGAGTTTGCTGAGCAAACTCAATCTACTGTATTCTCAATCTACTGTATAAACAAATGTGTTATTCAGCAGACGGCGGCAGCTCTGCTGCTGATAACTGGGAGAGGGGCTGACAACAACACAGCCAATATTGCCTCTACCTCTAAGTGGTTTGTACAGTTTGTTTGGATTCACCCTCCATCATTTCAGTGGGCTCTGGAGATCTCAGTGCTGTCTGCTTTGGGGTCCTTGATAGATTTTTGTGCAAATCAGAAAACTTAACTCTTAAGCTCACATGTAAGACTTCATTTTTTTATGATCTACAGCAGAGCTTCTTCATGAGGGGCAGTGGAGGGGCAGCACTGATCTCTTCTCTGTGGTGACCAGTGACAGGACCAGAAGAAATGACTGGAGCTGTGTCAGAGGAAGTTTAGGTTGGATATTAGGAGAAGGTTCTTTACCCAAAGGGTGACTGGGCACTGAACAGGTTCCCCAGGGCAGTGGTCACAGCTCCAAGTCTGACAGATATCAAGGAGCATCTGGGTAACACTCTCAGAAACATGGTGGGATTGTTGGGGTGTCCTGTGCAGGGCCAGGAGTAGGACTTGATGATCCTTGTGGGTCCCAATACTTAAGATATTCTATGTTTCCATTATTTTATACTATTTGAGCAAATGCCTCTTCAGGTCTTTTGGAAAAGGAGTTATGAGACCCACACTTTGAGAATGTATCAAACACAGGTTTAATTACTATTAAAAGCACACAAGTTGCAAGAAGTTATGTGCTGGCAAACACAGGAGGTGTTTTCTCACTGAAACTGTGGTGATTTTGACCTCCCCTGCTTCAGTTACCCCCTGCTGATTCACAGAGGTCCTTTGTTTGGATTCAGGTTTTAGAAAAAAACCTTCTAAAGTGCTTAAAGTGTTTAAACCCTGAATCCCACTTGGAGTGAATATAGCTATGGGGAGAGGGGAGATAAAAAGGAAGGGAAATAAAGGAGATAGATTATCCAGTCAGTTGCACAATATTACATAAGGATGGCTGAAATGATCCAAAAAGAAATGACTGAGTCTGATAGGTTAAATATGGTTGAAAACATGGTGGAAATTGTATTCTGGCACATAGAATTGAGAGCCAGCAGAGATTATCAAAGGTATCCAGGGTTGAAGTAAACTGGATTTAGCAATTGCATGTTGGTTTATAGTTTCTGAAACTTCTTAGTCCAAATGGAACATCTCTCTATCACTTAAAGGTTTTTTTTTTGGAATACAAAGTTATGTCTCTTTCCTTCTTTCCTTTCAGCTGAGTGGGTAGAACTTGAAGACACCAGTAAACTCATCAAAATTACATTCTGTTACAAGAAAGTAGAAAACCCCATCTTGTTGATCCAGACATTAAATGAGGGATACAAAATCACTTTATTAAACCATAATGACTTCAAGGACTTCAAAGATTCAAATACAAATTCTCATAATCTCACAACAAACTAATCTGATCTCTAGAGATCCATGTTTTGAGTCCTTACTTCTGATCTTGTTTTTAACATGTGCTTGCTACTTTTTTCTCCAATATTACATTCCTGAGATGTGGATCTGTCCTCTAAATGAAGAGGCAAAACAAAGTGTGAACAAAAGGGGCAGCAAAAGGATTGTCATTGCCTGTTCTTTTCTGACTTCTTTGGCTCACACAGACAACACCACTTACAGGAAAGGTTCTATAAATGTGGAAGAAATGTAGAGAAATTAAGTAAATTGTTCAACTGGTACCACTCTTCTCCTCATGGCAGCTTCATTTCATGTCTTTGGAGTCAGGAAGGTCCTCCTGATTGCTCAGTAAGTATTTTTATTGTATATTTCGTTTTGGTTTTATGTGTGCAACCCAAGCTTCATATTAATATTTCGTATGTCTCCAGAGTGGTGGTTTGGACATCTGTGGGAGAGAATGGACTGCCCCACCATGGAAAGAAGACCTAGTTATTGATCCTTGTATGAATGTTATCTGCAGTCAAGGCTTCTCAGAATTTTAGGCAGGAAAGGGAAGAACTGGGATCAGGCCAAAACTGGGAGGAAATATGGAGTTTGGACAGATGAAGGAAAAAGTCCTCACATGCAAAGTGGTCCTGATGGAAGACAAGCAGGGGCAGTGGCCAAAATTCAGCAAGGAGCTGGTTCCCAGGAGAGGTCCTGCCTTGCCAGGGCTCTGGCAATGAAATAATTGGGGTGATGGCCATTTCATGGCCTGCAGTGCTCTGCTCTCCTGGCACCCATCTCCTTTGATCAGGACTGGTGCTTATCATGGGAAAATGAATACAAAAGAATCATCCCATTTCATTATCATTCTGTGTTTTTTAGCAATGCCAGGACTCCAGCATTGATGCAGCTGAAAGTCTCTGGGCCCTGCTCAGATCTTAGATTCTGAGAGTCTCAGCAAAGCAACACTGCATTGAAATGTCCATAGTGAAGTTTAGAGGTGGGGTAGGACCAATCTTTCCCTGGTGGGGGAAGTGTGGACATAAAACACTTTAAAATTTCAAAGTAATCAAAGGTGACATAAAAGAAGGGATTCTTAGAAATTTCTCAGAAAAAATCCAGGTACAAAGGGATTACAGGTCCAGAAAAAGATTTCTAATACTCTGCCTGTTCTCACTTGGTCTCAAGTCCTTTTTTTCAGACCAAGATTTCAATAAATAAATTTATATTTTCATCATGAATGTGTTTATAGCTTTATACTGTCCTTGGCTAGCTAAAACCACTGTCTTCTAATTACACTCTCATAAATTTAAAGGCCAGAAGAACCATTATTTTACTGTAGTTGGACTTTTTCCATACTGTAAGGCACAGGATTTAGCCAATGATCCCTTCCTCAGGCCTGTAACTTGTGGCTGAACTGGGGAGTCTCTTTAGGAAAGACATCTAATCTTGATTTAAAGACTTCTTTAAAGACTACTTAACAACTCATCAAACTTGTCTGGGGTTTCTTCTTTGGTTTATAGAAGTAATGAACTGAATCCCCCATCCTCCCCTCCTGGAGTTACTTCTTAATGGAAAGTAAAAACGCCACAATTACGACACACCATGTGTGGGACATAAAACCTCACTCTCACTCTTGTATCTGTATCGTATTTAATAAAGTACCAACAGAGCAGCAATAATGTACACTGGGAATCAGGCATCATAAATAAAAGGAGGAAAATGTAATAATGGGTAGTTGGAGAAAAATATGAAAGCAACTGTAAGAACAGAAACAGACAAGGGGAAAAAAAAAAAAGAAAGGAAAGAAATCAAAAATCCTCAAAACCAGGCATGGAAATAATGTATTTTAAAGTGGGTGCACTTTTGGATGATACTTCCTGAATAGAGGAAGAGATACCCAGGCAAGCATACACACACATACACACACACACACACACACACACACTTGCCAGATCTTACCAGATGATGTAGTTGAGGCTGGCTGAACTTAATTAACTTGGATGAGTGCTTTTAGATTTTAACCTTCCTTGTTTATTTGCTTTCACTGTGCAGTGGTAAATACTTTCAGACATGGAGGGAAGGAAGAATGGGAGGGGTGAAATGATTCTTGAAGAAAACAATAAGCAGGTCCATATTTGTCCAGTTGTTTGTTTTTAGCAATGCAGGACAACTGCTCAGCTGGTGTAAACAGCTCTGATACTGATCTGTAGCACCTGAGATCTGGTCCTAGAAGGTTTTCCTTTCTGGATTTCAAAAATAATTAATAGGTCCTTTATCCTACATCCTCATCCTTGTTGCTAAAAGAATCACTGCAGGGGCCTGTTGTCTAGCACTAGATGCACTTGACATGGTTTGACCACTTCCATAGTTCTCTTAGTTCCCAAAACAAGCTGTTCACATCCAAATCCATAGATGGGAATAGTCCCTGGTTCTTGCTAGCTCTCAGAACATGTCTAGGAACTACTTTGTCTGGGCTAAAGACTTGGTTGGGAATGGAGAAGTTTGGACAAATCAACTCCAAAGACAAGTTCTGTGCCTGACTCTGGGTAATTCCCTAATTTATGCATTGCCTAAATATCTGGAACAAGGATATGTATGTGTGTGTATGTATATATAAATATATACATATTTAGTGACAATATGGGTTCTTCATGTCTGAATTTAAGCACATCAGGATCTCTAGCTTCCCTAAATCATGGAAACATAAAAGGTTTTGGGTTTGAAAGGACCTTCAAAGGTGACAAAATCATAGAATCGTAGAATCATAAAATCAAAATCATGGTAACAGAGAATGGTTTGGGTTGGAAGGGACATTAAAGATCCTCTCATTCCAACCCACCTGTCATGAGCAGAGACACCTTCCAGTAGAAGAGATTACTCAAAGCCTTGTCCAACCTGGCACATATATATATAAAGATATATATAGATATATAAAGATATGTATATCTTTATATATATATATAAGGATATTTTCCTTAGTCTCCAACAAATTCAGGTTTTACCATAGTCTCCAGCATGATTTAGGAGGCTGCCCCTAAATTTTTTTTCCTGTCTTTAAACTTAGTGTGTCGCACATTGCAGAGGATTGTGATGGGAGGTATCTTTGTGAGGTAGTCGATGGATTCTTCTTAGTCAGGGGTTTATTTATTGGTGTCTGGTTGTTTCTGCAGAGACAATAACTTGCATTAGGGAAAGAGAAAAATCATCCTGGTTAATCTGGGGGGAATTTGTGAGCAGAGCTTACCCTGAAAAGAATATTTGTGGTCCAAGTCACGAAGTCCAAGGTGTAGCTGAGATCTAAGGTGAATTCTGGTCCTTACCTGCTGTCAAGGGATTCCCACTGCTCCTCTTCTGCCTGCCAGAAACAGAGCTGGGCTGGACTGGACTAAAATGGTCTGGCAATGTCTGTCAAAGAAAATTAAAACAGCAACGGGAAGCAACAGAGGGCTGCAAATGTTTGTCCATCTGTAATGTCAGACCTTTGTTCTGGCCTTTTGCTCCCGACTGAGAACCTCAGCTCACTGCTTCCAAGGAGGGTGAGTTAGTCCCTCACAGGTAAATGCCTTGCCAACTTGCCATGGGGAGGGGGGAAGCTCACTCCTGACCTCTATGCTGGCAGTCAGTGTGGATGAACAGGAATCACCATGGGTAAGGATTTAATGTGACAGTGAAGAGACCGACAGCCACACTTAAAAATGCAGCTCAGCTCCAAACAGCGATGTGTCAAAACGGCATTTTCTCACTCACAGACCAGCTCCCTGTGCCTGATTGCTGCCCAAGCACTCAGAAACATCAGCAAAAATTCAGGAGGGAGATTTTACTCACGTCAGCCCTGATGAAACACTTTTTTGACTTTCAGGTCAACTGCATACTGAAGCTCTTCATTACTGTGGTGAAGCTCTTCAGTGTCAGGTAATAGAGCTCAAAATGGTGCAAACAGTCCCACGTGGCTTCTCAGTCAAGGCTGCTGGTGCTGGGGAACACAATATGAAATCCAGGGTACACTAATTGCAATTCCTACTCATGGAAGTGAGGGAGAGGGGAAGGAAGGGAATGTAGAGCCAATTGTCTATATTTTTTATTAATTCAGTTGAGAAGAGTGAAGTGTCTCGGAAAGTCTTGGAAAACTTCAAGGATTCTCAGGACAAGCATGTACTGACTGCATAGGAAGCCAGTGGAAGTGAGGAGGTGCCAATGGCTGCTTGAGATCACAAAATTATGAAATCATAGAATTTGGGTTTGGGTTGGAAGGGACCTTGAAGATCATCCAGTTCCAACCTCCCTGCCATGGACAGGGGCACTTTTCACTAGATCAGTTTGCTCCAAGCCCCATCCAACCTGAACTTAAATATTTGACTTCTTGGAAACATATTTAATGGGAATTCCCTGCAAGATGGTGGATACAATATCCTCTTGGGAATTGCAAATATATGTCTTCCAATCACCTGGGCTAAACCTACCCTGAAGCCCAGGTCTCTTCCTTCTACTGTAAATGTGGGTATCTCCATCATCAAAGAACCTTTTTTGATATAAAATCTCATAGGTACTCAGACTCTGGGTCATGATGAGGTCTGAAAGTTTTGCTTGGCTTCTTTTTTTCACAGAATAAACACTTGTGACCTCATGTGTTCAGCTGAAGAGTGACACTGCTATTAAAGGTGCTGAAAGGCTGTGGCCTGGGTTCCTGCCAAGTGTCTGGAAGGTTTAAGCCCCAGCTTCAGAAGGCTCTAGGTCCACAGGTTTTCAGCTCCTGATACTTGTAAAATGAGTATGTTACTCAAAGAAAGCTGAAGAAGGTCTTTTGAAAAGGGCATGGAGTGATAGGAAAAGGGGGAATGGCTTCAAACTGAAAGAGGGAAGATTTAGATTAGATGTAAGATAGAAATTCTTGACTGTGAAGATGGTGAGGCCCTGACACAGGTTGCCCAGAGAAGCTGTGGCTGCCCCATCCCTAGAAGTGTCCAAGGCCAAGTTGTGCAAGGCTTGGATCAGCCTGGGATAGTGGAAGGTGTCCCTGTCCATGGCAGGGGGGTAGAACTGGATGATGTTTAAGGTCCCTTCCAACCCAAACCATTCTGTGATTCTAAGATTTTTTCAGTAATTGGTTTGTAGCCCAGTAAACATCCAGCAGTGGATATTTGACTCTCACAAGGTCTCTAGCTATATTAACTCTTTCATGGATCCAGAAAGAGAACTGCAATAAAATGCAATAAATTCTTACTGATTCAATCTCTGCTTTGTCCTGATCAGAATTTCAGTAGTTCAGAACCAGCCACGTGACTCACCCCAGGAGTATACATAATTTTACAGCACTATACAGCACTAGGCCTCTTTTCCCAAAATACAGACTGATTTTAGCTCATGAGGTGCTTGCAGGGTGCTTGATATTAGCCAGCTGTCACTGGAGGATCAGATGATATTAATGGCAGCTGGCATGTCTGTTCAGCGAGCTGAGCTCATCCCTGCAAAATCAGATGGAGTCTATTTCAAACAAAAAAAGGAAATCAAGGAGAAGCCAAGTGAAATAACAAAACTGCTGCCGACTTGAACAATCCAGCAATTCATCACCTCAATGAGGTCCTTGTAAATGGGAGGAAGCCATAGAACAAGACTAGGTCTGCAAAAAGATTTCCTCATTTCTTGTACCAAGGAATTTACTGAAGCTCTGTAAATTTCCTCCTAAAGCTTAGTCTGAGCATCCAAGCTTGTGACTGTAACATCCTGGCTGGCAAGAACATTGGGTCTGTGGCTTGTCAGTCAAAATCCATCCTGCATCCTGCCAGACTTGTTTTCTACGTGTGCCCCAGGGTAGCAAGCATTAGCCCCACCATTCCCCCAAGGATACACGTAACTTCAAGTGTATAAGTAGTCCCATAGACTTCAGGGGGACTCCAAATGTGTTTACACATCTTAGCAATGCCCTCATTAGTACACAAAAAAGATATTATATTTCTGTCAAAAGGCAATTTGAAGTTCACTTTTCAAATGCCAAAGGCCTGTGCATTTACCAAGAACAACATTTAGCTTTTCCTCTGGGCCAGACAACCTGTACAAGAGAAGAAAATCGCCCTAAATGGGCTTTTCTTGTTGCACAAGGAGGGAAGCAAAAAGTCATTAGATAAAAAGGTGGTCTACATTTATGGTTAAATATTGGATGTGTAATTTAAATGAGAGCTCCAAGTTGAATGCAAAGCAATTACCAGCACTTAATATTAGTCAGACTAATAAAGCCGCAATTAAACCTCATTATACAGCCATAAAATTGATGTGTAATAGATTGATTGCACCAAATGCTCATACCCACGTTTGATGGGATATCATAGGCAAGGTGAACTGGTTCATTTAATTGGCTGACCAAAATAATTCTCTGCAATAGATTTAACCTTATTGCATTTCTTGGTTTCAGATGACATCGGTGACAGTACAAACAAATAAATAAACAGAATGAAAGGAGAGTGATAAAAGCCCACAGACTGGCTTGCTCTATGGCAAATACTCTCTATTCCGTAGTATAATATTCCTTCTCCCAGGAGATCCACAGTTATTTGAGAATCTTCTTGCCAGCAGCACAATTTGGGTCTTGCACAGCAGCGCTGCTTCATTGTTCACTCCTTGAATTGAATATGAGCTGCTGAAGGAAGCCAACATGTAAATGTTTTGCTGCCTGTTTACAGCTGACATGGAATTCAGTACCTTGGAGTATATTAAGTCCAGTGATTAAAAGAAATTGCTGTTGGAAACCTAAAGGGTAAGTGGGGAGAGGACCATTAATAAGAATCTTTTCAACTCCTCTGAAATTGCATCTGAACATTTTTATTTTGGCAATAGGTTCAGACCTAATCAGTGTCTAAGGGTCCAGCACACAGATTTTACTCCCTTTTTTATTAAAAATTATTTATGTGGGTTCACGTGATGAATACATTTTTTAAAGATGGTTATAAAACAGAATATTTGCTGAAAACAACATTTTGGGCTTTGGTTCTTATGGATTTTAATGTCACTCACCACTAAGGTCATACATAACCACCCATCATCTTTGCTTTCCATCTTTGCATTCCACAGCATCGTTACTAAACCTGGGCCACCATGCAGCAATAAACATAAATGAATGATCATATTTTCTGCTCCAGCAATATCTGTCTTGGTCAAAAGAGCTTTATCTTCCTACATGGACCTCATCTCTGCAGCAACTGTAGGGCTCACAAACTGCATGACTCCATGGTTGACCTTTCATGGGGAAGAAATGATCTGAAAGACAAAGGTGCCTTGACTTACCAGGATCCTGTGGCCAAGTAGGATTTTAAATCATGATCTCCTATACACTGGACAGCAGACAGTAAGCATTTTCTGTAAGGGAAAAAAAAAAAGTCTCTTTTAAAAATACCAAAAAGACTCAGGCCCACAGAAAATTTGCTTTTGACATCAGGATATTCCCAGAGATTTTAAACAATGCTACTTAGTAAAATCCAGGAATGGAAGGAAAGGAGATGAGAGGTTTATAGTGCATCCCTGACTTTAACAGTTCAGTTAGTTAATTTTCCTCCACAAACCAAAAATCACAGAATCAGAAAATGGGCCATTTTTTATCAAGCTTTGAATTTCCAACTAACTCTGTGAGAAAATCATCACTGGCGAAATCCTGTTGCTCTTGTGAACCTTTCTCTTTCCTTGCTCTGTGCTGTGCTTTCGTTCATGTCGATCAGTTGTGGTTTGAACTTGTTCTGGGTTCCAGCAGTGTGATGACCTCAGGTCAGATTCATCACTCCCTCAGCCTACAGAGCTGAAGCTCCTTATTTTCAAATTCCTGGAGTTTCTCAAAGCCAGGTGCAACTGCTGTATGAATTGGATGTGCTGCATCACTGTGTGGTGAGGGGAAGTGGCTCTGAGCTGACACTCTGACATCTCATCCTCTCTTGAGCATCACTGGCATGAAAATAGAACCTAGTAGAGGAAGGAGACACTGCACAGACCTGTGAGACTGACATTTCCGCTGGACAACGTGAAAAAAGAATTATATGGAAATAAAAGGAAGAAATTCCTCAATATATCTTCTTGCACATCATTTTTCCTATACAGCGTAAGTAAGAAAAACATGCTTAATATTTATTAAAACCTGGTGCTTCAGTCCCTTGGAATGGTGCTGGTGGCAAGGTTCTCATGCTTCCATCAGGCAGCACATGTTCTGCTGCTCTAAGGTGAGATTCTTAAAAGTAGAATCTAGAATTTCCATCCATGTTTGGGTTCCCCAACCTATGTACAGCTTTTAGAAATGCTGCCCACCTAATTTAAATGGGACTGACAAAAATATTGCCTCTTTCAGGAGTCAGACCTCCTATTTATTGTCTAAATATTAACGTTAGAGCTGGATTTTTGGCACCTTTACTTGTAAATCCTGATCCATGTTTTGTGAAATGTCATTTAGATTAAAACTTCAGCATTTAATTATACCCTGTGCTGATATATCAATTTTTCCACTGCAGAGTTTTGTAGTTTTCTTCCTCTACCCCCCTCAGCATAAAATCTACTGGAAAGTACAAAATATGAAAATGTAATATATTGATATGGACATTTTCCAAACACTGTATCCAAAGTATCCAAGTTCTTACTACTTTTTCTGAGCAGCTCCATGTAAAAGCTGTTGTAAATCAATAAGTTCACCCCAACCAGGATGTGTTTTGGATCCTAAATGTCTCTTCTGTTTTGGTATGCAGCACCTTGAACACACTTCTGCTTGTTCGTTCCTTATCAATATCTCCAGCTCAAACTGTGTTGTTCTTTAATGGGAAGTCTTTCATTGGATTTATTTACTCTAAAATGGACTAAAAATTTATGCAGAGACATGGGAACTGTCTTTGAATATCTAAAAGGAGGAAAATGAACTGTAGCAGGGGTGTTGGAACTAGATCTTTAAGGTCCCTTCCAATACAAATTGTTCCATGATTCTATATTTTCTGAGGAGTGGAAAACTAAGAAACTTAAAACTCAGCCAGGGAGATTCAAGAGAGATCTCAGGTAAAATGTGCTGACTGCAGACCTGAAACAGACTGTCCTGAGGGATTTTTGAAGCTTAACAAGTTTTTAAGAACAAGCTAGATAAGCATCTAACAGGAATCACTTAGCTGCAGCTGATCCTGTTAAGGGGCAAGAGAATGATCTAAGCCATATGCTGAAATTTCCCGCTACCCCAATTTTTCTAAAATTACATATTTTAGGAAGAAAATCTTTCTACAGTGGACAGGGATCATTGATAGGCTGATAAAAGAGATTCTTAGTGTTGTTGGCAAGCAGGCCTAAGCTTCCCACCCCTCAGTATTTACTATGGGCTCTTAGTTGAAGAAGGATGTGGTAGGAGACTAATGTGTTTTGGTTAAGATTTTCAAAAAGGATAAACATATTGAGGAAACAGTAAGTTCACTACTAGAATCTTAAATCCACTGAAGAAACAATCCTGAGACAGGATTGAAATTATTTTTAAATTGTTTTCCCGTATAGGGGAGAAAGTTAGGTCAGAAAATTGGGATAAAATTTGCAAACTTGTCATCTAATTTTTTAAGACATTCAATATTGATTTAGTTCTAAAATAGCTTTAAAATAAATACAACAAATAGCTCTCTGACATGCTCAGCATCCTCTTTGACTAGCTTAAACTTGACAGCCCTCTCTTAGAAGGCTGAGGTCAACTGATATGACTTCTCTCCTAAAATATCTACAAGAAATCCCTGTGTGATACTCGCAGATCCAGCTCTTTAGCAGCACAAGACAGCAACGCTCTGTTAGCATCCATAGGGATGCACTGAGTTATTCCAGCTGTGTGCCTGGCCCAGCCATCCATCCGAGTACAAACACACGTGTTCCTTCAGCTGATGCTCATGTTGCCTCCAGGGAGGTGGGAGAGGGAAGGTGGGGATTGCTGTTCCAGTGTCAGCCCTCTTTAGAAGCAGGAGCTGCAACCTCCTGCTCCCTTATCCCACCTTCTGTGGTGGCTGCAGCCAGACAGGCTTTCTAGGATGGAGCCACTGGCCACAATAGGATGTGGAGTGTGAGGTTTTGGTGTTTCCAGCACTCTGCTGGCCGAGGCAGCCCAGTATATTGCTACAAATAAGAAATAAAGCATAACAGGCATAATCCTATTTTTAGGGAATAGTGGAAGTGCTGGGGATAAATGTCCCTATTCCTTATTTGCAGATAATCTGTAAATGTACATTGTGGCTTTCACATCTCTATATGGTGTGTTTTGAATTGTTTGAGAGGGACTTTTAACAAGGGATGGACTGATAGGACACAGAGAAATGGCTTCAAACTGAAAGAGTGTGCATTTAGATTACAGATTGGGAAGAAATTCTCCCCTCTGGGGGTGGTGAGGCCCTGGCACAGGTTGCCCAGAGAAGCTGTAGCTGTTTAATCCCTGGAAGTGTTCAAGGCCAGGTTGGATGGGTCTTGGAGCAATTTCCTCTAGTGGAAGGTGTCCCTGCTCATGGCAGGAGGGCTGAAACTGGATGGTCTTTAAGGTCCCTTGCAATCCAAACCATTCCGTGACTCTCTGATCTGACGTCAGCAAGTCCAGTAGCTTGAGTACTGACTAAGGTGACCCATGGATTTTTGATAATCCTTGTGCTACTGGTGGTTGAAGTGATGCTTAGGTACCATGAGAGAGGAAGAACCAAGTTGTCTGAACAGAAGCAGTAACAATGTCCAAGTCTGTAGGTTGCTTTGTGCTGAAAATCAGTGCAGTGATCTCTCTGATTGAGATGAGAGAGGACATTCCAGCCCCTGTTAACAAAGTGTGGTGGAGGCACTTGGAATAAATTTGAAAGCAGTGCATATCCTCCCTGGATGGTCTCCAAAGAGGGAAAGCTGCACTAGTCCAGCCAAGAGGTAAGGCAGCCACAGCAAAGTGATCTGACATCCTCCTCGGAAAGGCAGGAAAGCAGCAGGATTGCATTCCCACGATGGAGAAACTGAGCTGATCTGGTTTTCTAAGGATTGTCAGGACACTTTGATCACACAGAAACATTTTTTTACTGTCACAGATGTACAAAAAAATTACAGGGCAAGAAAGAGACAGGAATAACCAGTGGAAACAAAAAGTCATTATTGTGTGGCTCCTCTTTTGCCAGTAATAACAACCATTAATGAACCATTAATTATTTCTCTGAGCTTGAGAAAGCTGAAGTCATTGTGTAGTGGTCACAGGTGACACCAATGCAGGTCCTGGTCTGATCATTCAGATCTACTTTCACAACATTTTATCTCCAGTTTTTATCTCCACTTTGTTTTCACATGTGAAGGTTTCTTTTTAGGTAACATTGTGTTTGCATATTTAAACGAACTTAATGATTTTCTGATACCTAAAAATTTTTGACATTTTATTTACAAATATTGTACCTGATAAATCATCTTTACACAAAAAGAAATTTGTGTAAAATATTTTTCTATTTTTTTTTGTATTTAGATATATAAGATTATCTTTTTTTTCCTCTTTTTTTCTTTTTTTTTTTTCAGTTCTTCAAGCTGTTTTTACAAGTAAGAAAATGAACAGAAATGAGGAAAAGGAAAGAAACAGAGAAAATACTGAAAATCTTCATATTGTTTTCATCCAACACTTGAAACTTTCAGGTAGCTCAGGAAAAGAATTCAAAATTATGTCAATGTACAAATATTACAAAAATCATTAAATGGGTGCTTTTAAATCAATTCTACTTGTAGGATTAAACTTTGAGTGCCTTGGGGGACACCGTACCAGCAGTATTTGTGGCCTGGCTGGAAATATGAAACAAGCAGACATGTCCTGAGCTGAATCCATTCCTATACGATTTCCAGCCTAGGGCAGCATTCCTTGAAGGATATACATATATCTGCTTAACTATACATGTGGATGTATACTCCATCCCACTGAAGCCAACAGGAGCATTTACTGTTCATCAAGCTAAGCGTTTACATAAATCTCTGTGATAATGCAGTTTCATCAAAGACTCAAGTGCTTGGATAAATCTTGGGTTATTCAAAGTAAACTTCAAAGCTTTTTACTTTCACTTTACACAAATTATTACCCCAAAAAAAATCAAATTGACTCCATTAGATGTGAGGTTTTAAATTCATAAATGTAACAGTGCAGTGCCTTTTTCTATTCATCTGCATCTTTTTTACCTCGCTGGGAAAGGATTCCTTATTAAAACTGGTTTGAAAAAAAAAAGCCAGAAAATGCCTGGAACAAAGTAACTGTAACTGTAAAATGTCCTTAAAGGCCAATTAGAAATTGCAATACTGGGAGTTTTATTACAACTAACTCCTCCTTAATTATCAATCAATGGATTCTGTTGGAAAAAAAAATCTCAAATTCACAGCTGGGAAAATGATGCTAATTATTTTCTGTTAATTAAGGCTGTGCTGGGATTCAGACTTGCCATCCTTCAAATAAAGGATTGACATATCAATGCTAACATAATGCTTAGGGTCTTTTCCAAAGGCTTGATTTCTAATGGTAATAAATTGGTGTCACGTTATTTTAAGTGTCTTAAGCTAAAGTGCTGTTATCTAACCCTGATCCAGACTAAAAAGCTTTTATCTATCTCAGTATTCTCACCAACTTCTGATCTGGAACTTGAATATTTATCATTTTCTACTGTAGCTGTTCCATTGTGAGAGTGAAGGAGCATTAAATCATTTGGAGCTGAAAGGAATAAGGCTAAAAATATTTGACTGGCAGTAGAATTTCCTAAATATCAAAGTTAGAGAGAGTAGAACACTTGAATAAAATTCTGGAGACAACATTTTCAATGACACAATTCTTGTTATCTTTCAGGGACCAAAATCTCTAGTCAAGCATCTGGTCCTTCTTCATTGCCTCCTTCATTGTGGCAGTTCCCTAAATTACAGGCTGTTAGTCTGCTCTTGTTTTTCCATGGAAAAGGCAGCCAAACTTAATTTTTTAGAAATCTTTTGCTTGATTGATGTTTTTCCTCAGTATCTACCCCATTTCTTATAGCCAAGACTGATGAAAATCAGAAATAAGAGAGTGGAAACAGATAAGGGGGAAAACATTAAAAATTAATATTCTGACAGACTTAGTGTGGTGTATATAAGACATAAAGCTCATGAACTCATGTAGGATCTTAAGGGTGCTTGGCCTAAGATTTAGACAAGTTTCAAGGATGTGGTGCTTTGTTTTGGGTTTTTCTCAGGATGAGAAATTATTGTGTCTGTTTCTAAAAGGCAGATGTCAGATAAACAGCTCTGAAAATACGTACCCCATACACCAGATTCTTGTAAACCATAATATGTCTTTGTAGAGGTGCAATAAATGGTGGATCAGGGCAGTTCCTCCTTCCTCTGGTCACCCTATGGAGATTACTAACACCATTCCTACACAGGTAAGAACTGTTTGCTGTGGGATTTAGGTGGGGTGGGACTGAGATGTTCTGGGGAGGGAATGGGATGCACTGGGAGGGACTGGGGGCAGTGGGGAGGGACTGGGATGGGACTGGCGGTACTGGAGAGGGACTGAGGGCACTTGGGGGATTTGGGCTGGGAGTGGGGACACTGGGGTGGAACTGAGATTTTCTGGGGAGGAACTGGGAGCACTGGGATGGGACTGGGGTCACTGAGGAGGGATTGGGGACAGTGGGACTGGGGGGACTGGGATAGGACTGAGATCTGTTTAACAGATGCCATAAAAATTAGTAGATCACACTATTTTAGTTGGCCAACTAAAGCACAGCACAGATGGACCAGGCAACCAGGTGAGTGGTTCACCCATTGTACCTTGGCATCTACAGGTTTGAAGTGTGGCCACCACGTTCCTTTTAACAGGCAGAGAGAAACAGGAAAATACCTCCACAAGGTAATTTTTCTAACTGGAAAATAACATCTAAGGTCAAAAGTATTTCTCCATATGGTGTGTATTTCTCCCCAGTGACCAAAAACTGGTTCTCTGTCACTTGATTATTATCAATGACTTGATTATTCATCTTTAAGGTGTCCAAAATTAGCTGTTCCAGTATTTCCTGTTAAAACTCTCTTCAACACTTTATTCAAAGTTCAGGACTGGAGACAATGCAGTGTCCAGCCAATGTAGAAAGTTGAATCTGGTGTTCTCAGAGGTCTTTTCCAACATTAATTATTCTGTGATTCTGTTTCCCACTTCAGTTACTTTTCAGAGGTGGAATATTATCTTCTACTTGAGTATAACACCAACGCCAGTGGATTCATGGTTTAAAACTTGTTCTTGTTGCAGTCTCTGGCCACAAAGTCCAAAATCCAAGATAATTTGTTAACACACCAAGAGCAGAAAGAGGAATCTGGTGATTCCCAAAACAAATCCAAGGCCTTCAGTCATCACTTTCTGGTGGGTGAAGGTTAAGAAAGCTGTTCTTAAGGGATTTTGTGAACCTAAACTCTCCTAAAATCTCCTGCAGAAGTTTCTGAAGCAGCGAGAGCCTCCTCAATGACCTGGTTGGTCCTGTCCAGTCCTGTTGTCCTACAAATGTGAACATTCATTTCAAAGCACATTGAAGTTATATTCATGTTGCATAAAGAAATACACAAATGGATGGTAGGTGAGTTAGGACAGTGGATTTAGCTGAACTTTTACCATTTCTTGAAAAAGCACACTGGGTGGAACCTACATTTACCTGATCCTTACCTACCCCTAAATAAAAAATATTTTACCTATGCTGCGTGATTACAAAGCTTTCTCTCAGCTTTTGTAATTCATTTGTGCCTTCTAGCAGTCATGAGTCATGGGTCTTTTACACTTGTCAAGTACACCTAATCCCTACCCTTCATGGCCCAGAAATCCTAAAGATGGCTGAACGTGTAATTGCCTTGAAGTGTAAAATATTTCCCACATTATTTATTATAGCGTTGCCTGCTAGCACCTCTATAGTTAAGGTTGTGTCAGCATTTTCATTATAAGCCCCTATTTTCAGCTGTAAAAAAGTGCTTCAGGCTGGAACTAGGAATGCTAGTGATTTTATTTTTTTTTTACTGTTTTTTAAAATAAAATTACCTTGGACATTTTTTAAGTTATTCCATCTGTAGTCACAAACATGCAGACACCCACACACCGGTCTATTTACAGCTGCACATGCACATGTATAAGGAATATCCATCACGGTATAAATGTAGAAATAGGTATTGTCATAATAACCCACATAACTATTCATTTATGTTTTCAGCTCCTACTCATAAAAATGATATCTGTGTGGGACCAATTTTAGAAATAGCACAACTTTATATTGTGTTGTTGCAGTGTCCTTTATCCGATGATGCTGATAGATAACAAGGATAAAATATTAATTTCTTTTTACATCTTATATTTTATTTCTGCACAGATCAAATTTTCTTCTGGAATAATTTCCACAACTGTGTTTCATCTCTCTTTTTGGACCATGAGCAAGACTACTGACTACACTCAGGTGTTACAACACCAAGTCCAGGTGATTTAGTCCAGCCCAAAAATTATTTTTTCATGTCTTTCTTTCACATAAATCCAAGAGTAGGATGTAAACATTTTGGGTTTGTTGCTATTATCATTAGTACTAGAGATAACAGCAATAATATATGAGTTGGACTTGATGATCCCTGTGGTTCCCTTCCAGCTCAGGATATTTTATCATTCTATGGTTCTAATATGACTAAATCTTCCAGGGACAATAGGAAAACTACTACTGTCTTTGAAAAATCAAAATGTTTTCAGTCTGTTGAGTTTAATTTTTTAACTTATGTTAAAAAACACTTATGTTCTCCTTTTTATCCTCAATATTTCAAAAATAAATGAAGAAAATAAGGATACGAAATTGTTACCCATTTTTTTTGGTGTTTAACAAGGTGTTCCTGGAATGAATGCTAACCTTAGTCCTTTAATTATCCAACTGAACATGCATCTTCATTCTGAAAAGAGAAGGGGAATTCTCACATTAGTTCATTCATGACCAATATGGTCTTCTGACCCTTAAAATATACAACTCCAACTTCAAGTTTTTGAATGTAACTATACTTTACAACCTTAGTGCAGTTCGCCTGTCTTTCCCCAAGTATTTCAGATCTGCAGCCACTTTTAAGTCAGAAAAAAATTCCAAGTAATGAGTTTTTGTTGGAGTTTTTAGCGAGGTTTTTGTTGGATTTTTTTGTGATAGAATGTTTGTTGTTGTTATTTGTTTATTTGCTTTGTTGTAGTTGTTATTGTTATTGTGGGGAGGGATTTTTTTAATCATTCTGGACCTATCTTTGAAAAAAAACATTATTAAAGACATAAGAGTTTGTGAAAGCTGCCCCAAACATCTGGATTCCCATGATCTTGGTTTGAAACCTGGTGGGACTCTGCTTTTGCTTGAACTTAGTTTTGAAGTTTTAGATTTGTTCAGACCTTCGACTCCACATTCTTTACAAGGATACAAGCTACAAAATCCCAAAAGTGAAGACAAATAGTCTCATAACTCCCAGCCTAGAATAGCTGGATTTCATGAAGGACTGCCAGGAGCATTCTCAGCTTAAAAAGTGTTATCTCAAACTATTGTATAGAGCTGCAACGTGAACCATTATCAGTATGTTCTAAATAGAGCTGATCTAAAAGGAAGAGACACAATTTTCAGCTCTGTTAAAACTCTTCAAAAGATGCATAAAGGAAAAATAAATCAATGGCAGAATTCCTTAGTTAAGTTATTCTTATACAGCCTGGCTGTTGATGATTTATGAATATGTTTATGAAAGACCATTGAGATTATATCCCTTCTACTGGATGACTTCTATCTGCTATAATAGTATTCATAAAGTTTTCAATACCCTTGTAAAATCCAGTTAGGAGTTTAACTCCTTCTATTCTAAGGAAGAGGTGTTTCCAAAACTTCAAGCTTTAGATGATTGGAAAAGTTCCTCTAAAGGAAAAGGAAGAATTTTTCCAGTCAAATGTAGATATCTGGTTGTCCACGTATGAAGCCTGATCTCTCTTTTATTCAGTTAAAAGAAATAGTTGGTTTTTAGTCTGATACATTTATCTCTGGTATTTTGTCTTAGAATGGAGTATGATGTTGATATACCTATGAAATTATACTGATTATATATGGAGCCAAGGGCAACGTAGACATCTGCATTAAGAGATATTTACACTGAACTCTATTTTGCTTGATGCTATAAATACATATTTATGCATATTTTATATGTGCTATCTATACATACAGTGACCAAACCTTGCAAAGCCTTAGATCAGTGGTTTTGTCCTCATAGACAGAAGAGAATTCAGCTCAAAGATAGAAATCCCATGTTTTTTCTTTATTTATGCCATTCCTTGCCTTTTTATTATGGTGTCACACAGGATTTTAAGGAAAAGGACTCAATTTGTACGGAGACAGAGGCTGCACAAATACAACACAGAAAAATGCATGCTAACAAAAAGAAGAGAAAATATCTGGACATGGTCACAAAGACATGGAGTTTTAAAAAGCATCTGAGAGAAAACTGTTGTTTATTGATCACCAAAAATTATACAGCCTTCAACCACAAAGGGCTGCCCTCGCACATCAGTCCTTTCATACCTGTGTTACTCCAAACTTCCCTCCTCACAGATTCAAGCAGTAATTCGTGTCTGACTTGTGATTCAACACTTTTCCCTGTGCTGAGAACGAACAAACCTTTCCATACTTGTTAAGGGGGATATTTCTTGGTTTCAGTATCTTATATTCAGTCTTTTTAGTACTATCTCTGAGAAACAGGTAAATCTGAAAGGAGATTCATCCAATCCGACTTAGATGGAAAGACGAAGAATCACCTCACCTGATGCATCCATTGAAGTTGTAGCCATCAGGTTTATCATCTGGAAGATAACAGTGGCTCAAAAGCAATTCTCTTAGAAGAAATTTATTGCTTATTTTAACACAGAATAAAATCACAGCATAAGACCAAAGCAAACAAAGAAATCCTTGAAACCAATACAGGCTTACACATGTTTATTGTCTCTAAACCCCTACAGGAGACTATTTTATCCCAACCACAAATGCTGTGGCATTTCCCATGCATCAGTGAGAGTCTATATTTTAGGCTAAAGAGAATCAGAGAGTATCCTGAGTTGGAAGGGATCCACAAGGCTCATTGAGTTCAGCTCCAAGATTTTTTTTCTCCTCTTCTGGGTTTTGACATTGTTGACAAAACCAGGCCAATTCACAAAGATGCTGGAGATGGGGCACACAATTCTCACATTGTTACAGAAACTGCCTTGAAAATCATACAGTACTTATCTCACATGTAACTCCTGCAACTGTTCAGCTTGTCTTAAGTCCACCATCCAGCTGAGTAACTGAACAAGCAATTTCATTTGAGACCCACAGGTCTCCAGCTCCAGTCATTACCTTGTGTAGATTTATTTTGTTCTCTGAAGATTTCTTGGACATAGAAGATGATATTTTATAAGCCTTTATTTTATAAGATGACCTATGATTCTGTCCAGTCTGCAATAGTTTAATATCTTTTCCTGGTCTTAGCAGTTGTTTCAGTGTCTGCAGAAATTCTGTGTCTCCAAGACGAAAAGGAAAGAATTCTTAGGGGAAATAATTATCGAAAGCATCCCTGTTTCCAGTTCCCTTTTCCCCTGCACACTGGGGTGTGAGAAATAACTAAAAGGATTGTTTGATTTACCTATTTCTTTTGATTGACTACAGAAGAAAATTAGGCAGGTAGCCTACTACTGTGTAATATTTTGGAGGTGATGTTGAGCCACAATGAAACTCAGAGCTGGTATTTTGCATTACCTGTTTCAGATAGATGGCAAGAGACACGTACCTTGCAGTGCACCATTTCTCTTTGAGTATCATTTTCATCCTGATCTTACTGGGGAATCAGTATAATGGCTGATGTTGCTAACACGGTTTTCCTTGGAGTTTCAGAGTAGTTTTCCCATTTCATTAAAGGAAATTCTTTTAATACAAGAAACAAGATTGGTTTTATCCACCAGTTTGAATGTCATATGTTCCAAAATTATTTTTTTTTCCAAGTGTGGTTTCCTTGATCTGAGTGATGTAACAACTGGTATTTGACAAGAGAGGCTTCAGGAATCAATCAGTAGAGTGTGTTTCCTCCATGCAGTCACCAATGTGCTCTGAAGTGTTACACTAAATAACATCAGTCTTCTGTCACATCAATATTTTCAGCAAACTTTGGGGGTGGTGAGGAACCACACCTCCTTCTGCCTCTTTTTTTTAATTTATTTTTTTAACAAAGGAAATAAAATTGCAATATTCTTGAGAACCATAAGTTTGGTTTAGAATTCTAAACTCTCCGGGGAAAGAATGATTGAAATTCCTGTTCATTGATTGATCTCAAAATAGCTGGCAGATTTGTGCTTCTCTGTGGGTGTGTGTCTCTGCAATGGGGCTGGAAAAAGATGTCAGTGATACACACAGGAAACCATGCTGGAAAAAAAATATTAGATTAAAGGCACAAGAGATGCTCTAAATTAGGAAATAGAATGTTATGAGTGATAACTTCTCTTGTGCAAT
This sequence comes from Neopelma chrysocephalum, assembly GCF_003984885.1. NCBI lineage: Eukaryota > Metazoa > Chordata > Aves > Passeriformes > Pipridae > Neopelma > Neopelma chrysocephalum. Next base: position 556,338 of record NW_020926159.1, read on the forward strand.
TTGCAAATCTCTGGTCACAGGATCTAATCCAAATCCTCTTGCATTTAGAAGGACTCTTTCCAGTAACTCCAAGTTTCAGACATAAATTGGCACCAAGGATTGTGTGAGCCCTACTTTGAAAAGTGCTTTTTATGAACTCACTTTATTCTTTCCTCTTGACAAACACGGCATCAGAATTACAGTGGTGGATTCAGAACTCTCTCTGCACCTGAACTTCAGGGAGCTGAAATCTGGTGCTGGAGCCCTGACCTCGTTAACAAACAATAGGAATTTTGCTACTGGCTTGAATGAAATCAAGATTTTACTCCAGAAGGCTGAGTCCTAGGATATATTTCTTGGATCAAACAAGAACACCAGCCCTAAACATTTATCTTTGATGAGGAAGTGCAGTTTCAAGTCAGTCTCGGCTTTGAAATCTACAGTTCGGACTTATTTCAAAGATGAGTTCACATGATGCAGTCGGCTTTGTAATCTGTGAATTTCATGCTTTAAAAAAAAAATAGCTGGCAGCAGAATTAGTATGTACAGCATAATAACAGTCCAGTTCAATTGCTATTTAGTTTGGAATAGTTGCTTTGAGAGCTTGTTGGAAAAGGGGAAAAAAAATGCGACGGGAAGAAATATTTACTGTGCAAACTTTGCATGCCAATAAAGAAATTATAGAGAGACTATTGTTAGGTTTGACTCTGTAATTATAATTGAAGCACAAAGATGATCAAATACAAGACCATTTACAGATAATCATTTTGACATTGCTTGATTTTTCCTATGAACCATAGAAAAGAAGAATCAAAGAAATTATACCACGAGAGCCTAAACCTTAGGTGGTGCAAATCAACTTAGTTCCTTCACTTTAAACAATCAAGCCCCTTTGCCTCAGCTGGTGCTTTGGCCTTACATGTCTTTGTTACAATTTGAATCAGCTTTACTGGAGGGAAAAATAGAAGTTTGATGTCAAGATGATCTAACAAAGAACTTGCCATGCAACAGAATCTATTTATAACTGTCTGGATTAATTCTTACAGATTCCACAAAGAATTTAAAAATTGTTTTTCATACCAGAAATTATTTCATTATTTAGAATATTTTTTTTTTGCATTAGAAGCAAAATAGCATTTCTACTGGGAAGTAAATTATATCATAATCACCCTTACAGGCCCCTGGTGAGACCAGTGCTCTGTGGTGCTAAACATCTGACTGGAATTTTTTCACCTAGTGATTACCATCTGGAAGCACCTCACCTAGTCTGTTTTTTCAGCAGCTCGGCTCCATCAGAAAACTTCTCATCTCTCTTAAGATAGGAGAAGTCAGTCTGTAGATGTGGTTTTGCAAATAAAGGTGGTCAGAGAACTGCTCAGGTGAGACATCTTACCTTTAGGAGTTCAAGTATAGGTGAAATGAATCCAATGTTTACCTTATTATCTCAGAAAATGTCAGCTGAAACATTTTGAAAAGGGGGAATAGGGTTAAGCACTGGCACATGGCCACACAGAGACAGTAAGATCCCTTTGTAAACAATCCTTAAGTGCCCATGTCCATTTTGACTTAAAATGTATTTGTGGTCTTACAATTATTTACTCCAAAAAGATCTCATGCTTCTTAAGGATGAGGACGGAACTTGAACAGAAAAACTATTCTACTTCTCTTCCAGTGTCTGAATTTCAGACTTGATATTAAACTTCTAAAATGGTGTGTGGTGAGATAAGCAAATTACCAATAGCCTTGTTTGTTTGTGAACAAATTTGCCTGCCTAGGAGTTTTTAAACTGAAACCCTGTGCTCTCCCAAAATGTCTCTTCATGAAACTATGGAACATTTTTTTTAAGCTCATCAATAGTTTGGAATTTGAATGAATGATAGTTAAAGCCCCTTTTGCAATTTTCATACTGCTCCTGGTATAATCAATAACCTATATACAAAGGTGTCATTATTCTTTTTGTCAATCTGTAGTTGCAGGTTTCAGCTCCTTCTGTTCACTTGCTGAGCATTCATACGTTGCTCTTCCTTCATGAAAGTGTAAGACATCATTCTGGCCTCATGGTGCTTGAAAGATGAGTCAAATTAATATGTTTCCAGGATTCATGGGGAACTGATTAGTTGTAAGGTAGCACACTGCCATTGTGATTAAGAATCCCTAGGGGATGCTGGACATCATTGGCCATGAGGAAAAAATCAAAGCTACTTTTAGTATCTACAGATGGGGCCACCTTCTGCTTTCAGCAATTGGCCTAAATCAGGATTATCTCCATTGATTTCCATGGTGTTTGTCAAGATTTATACCAGATGAAAACATACAGCACTTGCCATTTTGGCAATAGAGAGGAGATTATGACACTATGACATTTCACTGGATCAGAGCTATTCCAAGAGAGCCATTTAATCAACACTTCCAAGATATCAATGCCATTACCGTGGCACTTTAATTCACTTCATTTTAGCACAGTTATCCCTTTCAGTGTTGGGAGCTGAATATTCCCTCTGAATCTCTCTCTGGATAGAAAACAGCTCTG
>NW_020926159.1:563846-652321 GCF_003984885.1 Neopelma chrysocephalum
AATGTTTGGAAGCTGGAGGGAGATATGTTTTTTATTTTTGTTTTAATTTTTTTAATTTAGGGAATGCTTTTAGAAGGGTTTTCTTTCTGTTTTCTGATTCTTCTCTCAGATGGCAACTTGGCCTGTCAGTTTTGTGTCACTGCTTGTTTATGCCATAAATGTCATTTGGAATGACAACACTAGGAAAAGGTCAGGGCTATTACTAAACAAGCTTACCCCCTGGAGCCTAATACAGTCAAGACACTGTGATTCAACTGCTGGGAGTGGCTGGAGAGATGGCAGCAGGGAGAAATATTTAGGTATTTTTCAGTGCTGGTCCATGGAAATCATACCTTGGGGCTCAAAATGGGACAAAGTCAGGAGCAGTCTTATGTGTTTGATTCAGGTAATGTATTCAGAAGAATTAACAGCGAGTGCCAGCATTTGAGGAGGCAAGCAGAGCTGTCTGTTTCTTTTTATTAGTGCATGGATGCTAAATAGTGCTCAGAGAATGAAGTTTGATCAATAAATCATCCCCTAGTTGTTGTTCTGTATTGGCTTCTTTGCCTGGACTGTTAAAAAAGGACCATGTGTTTGCCTTTTTTCTTTCCCCCCAGAGTAAAAATCCTTCAGTAAGTAGAAACATGAAGGAAAGAAGAAATCAGCTCTAGCTTAATGCTGTTTGCTGTCATCAGGGGCTTAGGTAGATAACCTTGCATGTAGGTGACTCCTACTAAGGGAGTTAACTCTCTAAATAACAACAACAAACTCAACCCAAAATTGCAATAATTGCACCAGTTGATCAAGATCCACCTAAGCAGGAGGAATGAGAAAAAAAAGGGGGCTAATTCTTCCTTAGACCTCTGAAATAAAAAATTTTTGACTCATCTGTGGCAAGGCCAAGTAAGAAACCATTTTTTTATATGTCATTATAGTATCATAGAATGGTTTGTGTGAGAAGGGATCTCAAAGATCATCTCATTCCAACTCTTGCCACGGACAGGAACATCTTCCACTAGACCAGGTTTCTCCAAACCCTGTCCAACCTGGCCTTGAATATTTCCAGGGATGGGATGTGGTATCAAATATATACAATTTATTCTTTTTTTTTAACGAGATGATGTCAAGACTGTCAGAATTCTGTACTGGACACCATCCTAATAGAGTCCCTAAGAATAAAATTAAGCTTAGTTCAATGAAATTACTCACTTATTCAAGTTGAAGAATGAGTGTGCTGACCACCCTTATTTGAAGCTACATGAAAACATACAAGTTCTTCTCTTTAAGAATGATCCTTGGAAAAGCCATGGAAATAAAGACACTGAATACCTGCTGAAATTTGTCTTGAATCACATTTACTGGCTTTCTTTGAAGTTGTAAGGAGAGAGAAACTGAAAAACAAGCAAGCAAACAATCTTCTCGTCAAGGAATGATGAAAATGTTAAGTTGTAAATAGCTGACAAGTATCTTCTGACTGTCTGGCTACTGGAATTCTCTTTGCTCTTGGTAGTAAAGGAAAGTTACCAAGAAAAAGATAAAGGCAGCTTTTTATGCCCTGAAGTTTGTTTTTAAACTAAATCTTGGAAAATGTTAGTTCTTATCTTTCTCTTGAAACATTGGTTGGTAAAATAAGTCATATTTTATAAGAAATGTACTTTTACTAGTTAAAACCACTCAGGTGTAAAAAATAAATGTCCCTTTCAGACTTTCAGAACTTTTTTCTTTGCCCCTCCTTTTTACTGTTTTTTCTTTTTTAGACAAGAAAAGAATCCTCTAGTGTTTGACATTAAACTGAGTTTTCATTTCTTTATCAGATAAAGCCTTGAAAAGATGCAAATTGTGCTATTGCAGCTAAACTTGTATTTATTTATCTCATTTCTATTTTACAAGCACTTATCTAGCAATCTTGGCACTTAATGTTCCACAAGAACAGTGCCAGACATTCAGATTGATTCAGATCTGTGAATCAAAATCCAAACTCACCATTAGCAAGACAAGATCCATAAATACTGATAGTCTTCCTGTATGATAAAAGAGAAACAAAAAACCACCATGGGCGACTTTGTAATAATTATTATTTATTATTCCATGGTGAAAAATATTGACAAGGGATGATTGGTCCCATCCGTGGCACAAAGTTCCCAGTTCATTTTAAACAGGACTTTCCATTTCTTCCTGCAGCAAGGGATCCTTCTTTTTTGAAAAAGACATGCACATTCTTTAGGAGAGTGAGTCTTTCCAGACATTTATCTGCAACCATTCACCCAAATTTGATAGGCCTGCAGCCTTTAATGAGGAAGGAATAGCAAGTCACAGCTGGGGATTAAAGTGAGCCCTTGCAGCCAGCTCAGCTCCACCATGTGCCACATCATGCCAGGAGTGCTTTCCTTGTGCTTGAACCCCCTGGCTTTGCTCCCCAGCAGTCTGACTGGATTAAGAATGGAATCAAATGCTGCTGTTGGTCTTATCAGAACAAATCTGAGCCCAACTCGATGAAAACATAAGGAATCAGGATCACGGTATTTTCCCTCAGTGCTCTTGTCATAAACAATTGCTACAACAGAAAGAACATCTTGATCAACTGTGCTCTTACTGTGAGATATTCAGATCCCCCCTTCAATTTGGGCTGCTTTGGGGAGCTGATGGCTGCCTAAACTCTTCAAATGCAAAGCCAGGCTGGATTTGTGTAGCGGAGGCAGCTCGGCAGAAGGTCTGAGAAGCAGCACAAATCTTCATGGAACACTGTCGAGAAGAATAGAAGGAAATTCTTTCACATTATGAGCAAAAACATCTGTGATGCAAGATACAAAACCACAGCAAACGTGTCTGTTTTGATAAAAAGCACAGAACAATAGTTCCACATTACTGCAGGAGGTTGGGGGCTGTGGGAATCAACAACTGAGTTGTCCCATCTCAGCCAGCATTGCGGGACTAAATACATTCCCTTGCCTTCCCCTCCCTACTGGTGTGCCCATAATTTCCATCTCTATGAAGCCAGGCATCAATAACAATGAAATTCATAGGGGTATATTTTGGAATGCTAAGTGATGAATTTTGCATCCAGGCAGGCAGCTTTCCATTAGAGTGAGTGGGAACCGGAAAAGTAGGACATTAACTTGACTGTAGGTGTCGTCCTAAGGTACTGGAGAATCGATACGTTTACAAGAGGCTTGTGCTCCACGTGATTAACAAAACAGAAATAGTAGTCAGGAAAGAGGAGATTTGAGCAGTTCACAACCCTTCCAGTGCCTCAGTTTCTCCATCTAAAAGAAATCTGCATGTTCTACTCCAGAAAAGCCTCCCTTATTTCTTCAGGATACGCTTTTATCAGTCTCTGTGTGCAGAAGCAACCTTTGAAACCAAGCTTAGGGCCAATTACCTACACAGACCCAGGCATTGCAATTGCTGTATGTAAACTAGTGCTTTTCTTTCAAAACCTCAGAACAGAACAGCAAAATGTCTTAGGTGTGATAGTTGGCCAACAATAAACATAAAAACTGTAATCTCTGAAAACTAATCCAGTGTACAGGGGCTGCAGAGCAAGATGAATGAAAGGCTGTGTGGTGTGTGGAGTGTTCGGAGGGATTTTTTTTGTTGTTGTTGTTTCAAAAGGAGTTTTTTTACCCCAGGCCAGAAGCCTTTGTGTCAGGGAGACTGTCTCATTTCTCTGCTCAAAGGCTGTCAGAGATGACTGAGATTTGAAAATGCTTTCTGATGTTGACGAGGTCAAGGGAGACAGAGCTGCCTACCATCAGTCGCTGCGTCAGTGGTGGGGTGGGAGGACACGTGAGAGGGAGAAAGGAAAAAAATAGTGGAATTGTTATCTCTGGAGAACTAGATAAAACAAAATAAATAGTATAAAATAAAATATGAAAGAGAGAAGAGGCACAGGTCAAACAGTCACACCAAAGTTTATGGCATTAGTATTCAGCTGGAATAAGGGAAAATATCTTGGCTCCCAACTGGGGATGTTCTGAAGAGAAGAAAACTGACTGGAGGCAAAAGATATATTAATATTACTCCACTTAATCAATACATAAAATCCTCCAATGTGTTTTTTGTACAAGCCTGCTCTGCAAAGTTAACACCTGCAGTGTTTTCTGATTTCATCTAATTGTGCTTGCGATAGTTCACATCAGGACTGCCCAAACCAGCCAAGAATGGAATCGGGCCGTGGAATTGGGCAGGTGAGCTGCCACAGATTGCACCCACCTTGCCCAAAAGAAAGTGGGCCAATGCCACTGTCACCCTTAAAGATGGACTCTCTCTGTCCCACCTTACAAAGAAGTAGCAGGAAGTTCGATGGATCAGCCTAGGACATTCCATTTAACTGCTGATTTCCAAAGCTCACAAAGGAGGCTTGCATGTGAGATATAGTTTTCTACAGGTCATGCTTCTACATAAGGATACCCAGCTGAGCTGATCCCAGATAACCTTCTGGCTCAAATCTACTCAGAGAAGCAAGCATTTCTACAGGGCAGCACATATGGCCACCTTTAGAGTACTGGTATTGGTTTCCAGCATCCCAGTACACACTGGTAGCTGGTTTACTATTGATTTCACCAACACGTTAGACAAAGACAAAAAGGGATGCCACTATTTATAGTAGAGATTTGTACTGACCATTTCTTCACTATGTTCCCCTTATAAGTAGGCCAATTTGGAGTTGCTGATCCACGTGTGCTGGGCAGGATGCAGAGCTTCTTCTTCCAAATCTCAACTGTGTGAACCACTTGTGACTGTGATACCCCGAACCTCCTCCTGCTCCATGATTCTCCAGTGTGCCGCGGTGCCCAGTGGTCCACAGAGATGCTTCTCACTATTAAGTGGTCTCCCAGAGTCGGAGGGACATTGCAATGATATGCTGGGACAAGGGAATGCCAACCTGGAAAGCTAAATGTTTCAAAGGATCCTACCAGGTGATAAAAGTCCTATTTTACAACCCCTTCCCTTTGGATGACTGAAGGTTTAAGAAGTAGCCTGCATGTGTGTGACAGGTATTTTGTCTTATCTATGGGAAGAAAGACATGGGAGAAGGCATATAAATTGTATCCATATGTACCTGATAATATTGCTTATTCAGCTGTAACTGAGCACCGAGGAGGAGGACAGGACATCCGGTAACACCATATTGCTGCACCACACCCCAGTAGCTGTGCGTGGCAGAAGGGAGGGCACAGCAGGTAGCAGAGACTTGATTCCACATGCTCACACTCACAGCTCCACACTGCAAATCACAGCCCACCAGAGCCAGTTCACGACATTTCCACTCCCGGATCCTGTCGATACAGACTCATTGCCGTCTCTGCTTTCCCCAGTGATTAATATCCCAACGACTTTGTCACATCAGCTATTTGGAGGGTTGATATTTAACCCTGGATCAGTGAAATAGTTTGTATTTTAATAATGTTTTCCTCCAAAGACCTTTAAAATTTTGTTTAATTTGCTTATGTCCTTGATTTTGAGTTGGCTGTTTCACAGACTTGGTTTGTTGGTCACCCAAAACCAGTCTGAAGCCAGTGCAGCTGAGTGGGAGTCAAACTTCACAGCAGGTTTGCTTCAGGTAAGGAAGGAGACTCCTTCTTATACTCTACCTGTACAGGTGATGTGGAACCATAATTATTTCTGTATTAATCAATTAAATAGTGCCAGTCCCCTTTCATAGGTGGCATGGGATGCACTACGTCCCTGTTATCAAACTGTCTGGGCCTCCAAAATTGAGTAGCTACATTCAAACTACCCATTGGGAATGTTCTCTGGACCATACCAAGTTCCAGACTGTGTCAGGTTATCATCCAGGGCAATATTAGATGGACTACACCAGGACAATTACAATGTTTAGTCCCTATGCCCATGGCCTATAGCTATTTCATTGGCTATTATAGATATATTCAGAATTTAAATTTTAATTCTTTCAAAGCCCATATTTATGATCTAAGGTTACAGCTTATTCTACACTTTTTGTGCTTTTTTTTTTGCTTTTCACAACAATCCAGTCTCAGATTCTGAACCTGTTTACTCATTCTCTTACTCTGTCTTCCTCCTATTGCCCTCTACTCTCCTGCCACCACCAGTTCTACCATTAAACTATTTGTATGTCCTGTTGCAAACCATATCAGTGAAATGACAGCAAGGGGCATAAAGACAGCAGGACATGGCATTAGTCATTTGCTTGCATTAATTTCTTTATTTCAAAGAGAATGCGCCTCGCATTAAATCTCAAGGTGGCTTCCTGATCATTATTTTATCCTAACAGTAGGGAATGCTAAATAATCCAGTGTATGACCTAAACTGAGGAAAATGAGGAAAAGGATATTGCATCTATGTTGTCACCAAGGAAACAAGAAGCAATGACAGTTTCCACCAGCTGAGCACTCACCTCTACATCTTTAGTTCACCTGGAAGGAGCAAACTGGAACTTTCATTAAGGATGGGGAAAGTAAAAGGTATAAAAATAGCAGTAGAGAGAAAAATATTTTTAAAAGCCCTGGAATAGCAGGGAGGAGGAAAATAAATAATTTATTCATTTCCATCTACTCAGCTGCAATAGGGTGGGTGATTTTAAAGCAGGAGTGACTGTGCCTGGAGAAAGTGAAATTCCTTAGTTCCAGGAAACCCAGACTGGCAGAGGTAGTTGGTACCACCTGGGGAAGAGCTCCTGGGAATTTCTGAGAGAGAAGCTAAAAATTCCTTCTGAGATTTCTACTAAAAATCCTATTTGCTGTGTAAGAAAAGTAAACAAAGAGGAATAACTTTTAAAATAGGGAACTAACGTGAGGTTTCTAAATCTATAATCAGCTTAAAGTGTAAATTAAAATAACAGGTCACAATCTCTTTTCATTAAACTGAAAAATACATAGAGATAAATATAAATGTTTCTTTTCATCTAAAATTTCCATTTGTTTTTAACTCTAATTGCTACTTCAGTGGTTGTGAGATAAAGATTTGCTTCTTACCTTAAAACCTCATCAAAATGAGCTTAAAACATAACCCTCCTCCCTTCCTTGGGAGGAAATTCTTTTTAGGTGTTCTCTGCATCTACAAGCTCTGGGACTTATGCTTACGATGAAAGCAATTTTCTCTTTCTAACCAGATTTTACTCTGGAGTAAAATATATTTTACTTGGGATACTTTTAGTTTATATAGCTACAATAAGCTTCTATCTGATCCTTTGATTTTATTTACCTTTTTCTTAGGTGATCTAGAAGTACTTACCTCAGTCATTTTAAAATCAAGCAAATAAATACATAAAAGCTTTTCGCAGAGCATTCTATTAAAAAAAAAAAGCATCAGAGAAAGTGAGTCTCCAACAACAATAACTTGGAGTAGATTTACAGTTCTTCAGCCTTTGCTCCAGCCCTGGAGCCTGATGGGACGCTGGTGTCCTTGGAGGAATGGTCGAAGGAATTGCTGGGGGCCAATTGCTGATTTTATCATTCAAACACAAAATTTGTTACACCACTTTATCGGTCACAGGGAAAGCAATTATAGTGTGGTTCAATTTTCCACTCAATGACTGTACTGGGGATCAAAGTCGGGTTTTTTATGATGGAGAAAGAAATGTTTTGCTATTTTGTTTGTTATTTAAAAATAATAAAAATAAAAGCTTGCACTTGGAGTACAACACTGTGTTTGCCTGTGTGCCTTTTTTCTTTCTTGAGATGGAGCTGATTATTTTCATTTTTCTCTTGTTAAATAATCAGGGCATTTTGTTGGTGGTTTGTTGTTTGGTATTTTTTCTTTCTCTCCTCATTGACTAAATTCACTGCAATGTAGAAATGCCACTATTTAAAAGCAGTACAGCATTAGAACTTTAATCACAAACACTGGAGGTGAAACAGTCTGTATGACACATTTCTTAATATGAACTGCTTTCTTTTGGTACCCTTTCAAATAAGGAAGATATTCTGTGTGCACCTCTTTTTTTGTGTCTTTACCACATAGAATTTAATTGTGATTAAAAATACTTCAGAATCATGTTAAAACACAAGCCATTTGTGAAAACAAACATATATTTGATGATCATACAAAAAAAAAATTGGATGGGTTCCACCATAACAGATAAATCATCCACAGACTTCTCTTTTAACATTATTTTTTTTTTGAGAAGAGATTAAAAAAAAGGAATCAGAATAGACAATAACAGAGGAAGGAAAGCATATTTCCACAACTGAAAATGAGTTAATCAAACTTACACAGAGCTTTTATCTTTACACATTTTAACTAATACATCCTTCAGACACTCCTGTGCAGTAAGAATTCGAGCAGTAAGAGCACAGTGTCGCCACATCAAAGAAAATCACATCAATTATTTAGTCAAATATTTTAATCACTCATTCTCAGAAAGCAAACCAGAGTTTCCTGGAGATTTTTTTCTTCTTTGATTTTTTCTTTTTTTTTTAAACTGTTTTAACAGTCTCACTTCTTAGAGTGGACACATAAAACAGCATCTAAGACCAATGCACAATTTCCTTAGCTCACTTTTTTTGTTGTTGCTGTAAAATTGCCTCTTCCTTCCTGTCAAAATCAGATTTGTCCTTGCTAGAAATAGTCTCTGCTCAGTAGAAGTCTGTGTGACTTCTTCTAGCAAGTGTTGACTTTGTGACCTATTGCCACCAGTAAAACATCTCATAATATTAAAGTTAAGCAAATGCTGAAGTGCTCTATTATACTGAGCTTCCACACAGAGAGTAATACCCAGGAAAAAAATTAATTACAATTTGCCCATTTTATTTTCAGGATGATTCAAAAAAAAATGGGAAAAAAGTTGGATTTTTTTTCCTTTGGTTGTTTTGTGTGTTTTGGGTTTTTTTTAGTTTTGTGATGCTTCTATTAGTGGTTCATATGTGATGAGACATTTGGTGAATATGTTCCAGCAGCCAGGTCACTGAGTACCATCTGTGAGATAACACACATACAACTTCTGCTAATGGGATGTGAACCTTTCAGCAGTTGGAGGGGGCCCTGAGCAACCTGGTCTGGTGGAAGGTGTCCCTGCCCATGGCAGGGGGTTGGAAAGAGATGATCTTTTAGATATCTTCCAGCCCAAACCATGCTGTGATTCTGTGATACTAGAAGGTCTCCTGTCTCAGCAATCAACCTCAAGTCTGAGCAACACTGATCATGCAACATGTGATGGACACAACATGGGTGTAGGGTGGTTCCTCTCCTTTTCAGTCAAGAGCACTTCAATGGCTTCTAAAGACACAGGATTCACCAAACTGGATTTTTCCATTAAGGTGTTGGAAAAAGTTCATAGTCAAGCATCTACCAGGTTTTATTGGAGCTTCTCTACTATGGCTTTTGGATCTGATACTCAGTTACAGTTCACACAAGAGATGCTGAATGGAGCTGGGGAAGATAAAATAAAATAACAGCTCCTCCACCTCCAAAACTGTTGAGAATTGTTAAAAACTCCCACTTGCATTTTGGAATAGCTTCTCATATTTTCCTCATATATATTTATTCACCGCATCCTTAGAGTTTTAATCAACATAAATGATAGAAACAGAGATATTTTTAAGAGCTTTGCGTAGGGGTGTGCGGGGATCTGTGTATGTTAATAAAAATATGTTCCTTTTAAAAGAATACAATCATAGAATCATTTAGGTTGGAAAAACCCTCTAAGATCATCAAGTCCAACTGTCAACCAGCACCACCACCATGTTCACCATTAAAGCATGTCCCCAAGTACCACATTTACATATTTTTTGAACGCTTCCAGGGATGGTGACTCCACCACTGCCCTTGGCAGACTGTCACAATTCTTGACCACCTTTTCAGTGAAGAATTTATTTTTAATATCCAATAATATTTATCAGAAAGATTTTGACTGGCTCTACCGCTCAGACACTATGGAGAGGATCCTCTTGAGAAATTTCCAATCTACCCTGACACAGAAACAACAGGAAGCTTGACATGTATTAATTAACAACTCACAGTGTTTATTCCTACACACACACACATGCACGTGTACAAACCTACATGCTCTGCCTTCCAGCCACTCCAGAGTACCAGTTTTGTTTTAAACAGCTCATGGGTTCCTTCTAAATTCTACATTTAGAAAGGTCATAACAGCAGTTTCCACTTTTTCTGTGTTATGTTACATATAAGAAAGCAAAAGGGAATTTTAAAAAGACGATAAGAACAAGAAAGAAAAGAAGAGAAAGAACAGAAGAAATGAAAGAGAAAAGGAAAAGGGAAAAGGAAGAAGGAAAGGAAAAAGAAAGAAAAAGAAAATGGAAAAGGAAAAAAATACATAAAAGGAAAAGAAAGAAAAAAGGAAAACAAAAGAAAAAAGGAAAAAAAAGTAAAAGAAAATCAATTCTCAGGGGATTAGGTCTGACCTGCAAGCAATACAGCTCAGTTTGAAAAACCTCCTGCTTCAAAATATTAGCTCTGAATTAATGCTTGACAATTTCAGCTCCTGTAACAGCAAAGAAAAGCTCATTCCCAGGTACTGTTTGAAAAACACAGTTTTATTTAATATATTTGCCTGCTTATAGTAAAAGAAAACTAAAAAATCACTTCTTTGTCCTCCCCAGCTGTAAAAGCAACCAGACAGCCCCTCTCTGCCAAATTCAAATTAGCAGGAGGTTTCTCCCGCTTGGGAGTTGCAGCCCTGGCCTGTAGTCAGAGATAAGGAAACCTGCACCTACAGTAACTAAGGGAAACCTCCCAATTTACCCATTGACAGGTGAGCTGAGAGAAAAGCAGAGTTGTCTTTTTGTTGGCACCCAAAGATGTGGTACTGGGGAGCGGGAGTGATGGGGTAGGGCAGGGAAGAGGATGTGAGGAGCTCTCCAGCTGGGGAGAGTGGAACCAGGTTCACCCCCTGACTGCATGTAAAGGGACCAGTGCTGGCCCAATGGATGCTACTGAGTCTGTTTTTCTGTGTGTCATACATAATAAGTTTTCTCAATAAACATGATGAAATGAATTGCACTGCAATAGCAAATATATGCTTAACTCCTGAACTCAGTTATAACCATCAAGTGCCTGCAGTTCATCACACTCTCTTTTCAATCTCTTGTCTCTTTCTCCTGGTTCCTTATTTTCTGGCCAATCGTTTCCCCATTTTATTTTGTAGCAAAATACCAATTTCACAAAGATCTGAGTCATTTCAGAGACTTAAAAAAAAAAAAAAAAAGATTTATTACTATGGAAAGAACTTACTATGGAACCTGGTTTAGTGGTGGACCTGGCAGTGCAAGGTAAATATCTGGACTCTATGATCTTAGAGCTCTTTTCCAACCTAAATGATTCTATGATTCTATGATGATGCAGGCTAAGTTTTTAAGGAAAGAGTCAATCACTTTAACTCCTGATAGAAGTTTTTGGGGAGAATGCACAAATGTGCCAGTTTAAGCAGGAGCTGTGGGATGTTGGGCATTGCTGGGAGGTGAGACTTCCTCATCTGAATTGTGAACTTTTCTCCATTCTCCTCCTTAGGGATCCGAGGGATTTGTGCAGTGAGCAAATGCATCTGGTGTGTAAGATTGTATAAAGGGACAAAGGATCATAGAACAACTATCAAGTGGTTGATTACGGAAGAGACATGTGGACACAGGTCTTGTGTCAGGACACATGGGATTGCAGATGAAGGTTGAATTCCTGCTCCATAAAGGAGAGCAGTGTTGTCACAGAGGCAGTTTGGACTGCCACAACCGTTTTCCAAAGCCTATCCTTCCTTCTTTTACTTTCTTTCATTTGTGAAATACTGTTCCAGTCTTTGAGGATCAAATTGGTGAACTCCAGAGATAAAAACAATGTTCTCCTGAGTGTGAGATAAAAACAGCAGCTTTCTGAACTGGCAGGAAAAACTCTCTGAAGTATCACAGAGAGTGGTTTATCTGAGACAAATGTATAACAGAGTCATAGAATGGCTTGGGTTGGAAGGGATCTTAAAGTTCATTTTGTTCCAACTCCCTGCCATGGGCAGGGACACCTTCCACTAGATCAGGTTGCTCAGAGAACCATCCAACCTGGCCTTGGACACTTCCAGGGATGGAGCAGCCACAGCTCCTCTGGGCAACCTGTGCCAGTGCCCAACCACCCTCAGAGTAAAGAATTTCTTCCTAATATCTAATCTATCCTTGCCTTTTGTCAGTGTGAAGTCATTCCCCCTTGTCCTATCACTCCATACCCTTGCCCAAAGTCCCTCTCCAACCCTCTTGCAGACCTTCTGTCATGGTCAGCTTGGTCATGATTTAAATTAGCCTGTGTGCTGCAATGGAGAAGGAGCTTCATTTTAACAGGTTGTTGCACAGAGGTGGTTCACCAAAATGGTTCTCAGCACCTCAGCTGAGAGGGACGACTGAGTAACTACTCATTTGGGGCTAGCAGTGAGTTTGCTTTCAGCACCTAATTCTTTGGGAAGTGGATCAAATTATCCAATTTGTAATTCTTCCTTTCAGTGTCATAAGTTGAGAACAACTATTGTTTTCAGATCTTTATACAAACAAGAGTGAGAATTATCCTGTGATGGGTGACTTCACGGCTCATTGATTGCACAACAATTTGGAAAGTTTGGGTTTAAATATCTGTAGGTGAAAGATGATAAATATGTCATCAATTCATGTATTTTCCTCAAAATATCTTGTATTCTTCTCAAAAATACAATGGGATAATAAAATGTTCATTCTTGTAGTATATTGCAAGTAAGCCAGTTTTATTCTGTGCAATAGTAGGAACACTACTGCATTCTCTTCTCAACAAAGGCTCAAAATAAAGTTGGGTGGTTGATTCTTGTTTTATACAAGACTTCTGATAGAAACACACAACACTGTATTATAAAGAAAAGAAACACTAATGTTTGATGGCATTCCTTTGACAACTTGTCATGTCTCAATCTAAATTAAAACCACATCTGACACACCAAAAACCTTGTCTTGATCTGTCTTGTTTGGATAGTGCCAGTCCATGATATGACCTGAAATCCTTTCCTTGAGGTCATTTAGACAGACTCATTGAAACAATATATACTGGCTTCATATATTGGCTGCTGGTCAATGAAAACTCTGTCTAATGTGACACTGGAGACTCTATCCCTGCCTGAAAGTAGTAAATGGCTTTGATTTGGGGAAGGGAGGGAAGGAAGCAGAAAGTCTCTCAAAGGGAAAGTTGAGCAATATGGCCCTTCCTCACATGAACAGTCCCTGTGGATCACCTCCTGCTCTTACATGGATGAGCACAGAGGAGGATAACTCAAAGTAACAGAGCACCTGACTTGTCAGAAATGAATCTTGGGTTTCTTCCTGGTTTAACTCCTGTGTCATCTTGGGAAAAGGCCTTACAGTGGTTATACTTCTTTTTTTTTTTCCAGATGGAAAAAGTGGGAGATTCCCACTTCAGCGGGTTCACAGGTAAAACCTCCAGTATAATGAGTATCTTCAGAGCACTAAAGAAAATATTAAGCAAAAGCAAAATGTCCAGATCTTTGTCTTCAATCCTCTATCTTGCCCCAAGTACTAGGGGGTCTACTGTAAGTTACACCCATTTATATCTCCTTGGATATCCACCAGGGCTTAGGAAAACAAGAATCATGTCTATATCAGTAAATTAAACATGCCTGAACTAATTCTCCATTGCCAAGGCCAGCTGGCACAGGATGGCCCACATCCATGCTCTTGAACTCCCATAGCTTCTCGAGCAAGGAGGCTGCATCTGAAAGGCCTAATGGCATTTTCCTAATTGGTCCTTGGCTTTTCTTAATCTACCAATAGATTAGATGAGGGATAGGGGCCCAGAGCCAAATACCCTCCCATTCACACAGTTTAATGATATAGATTATTAAGTTTCAGTGCTTGGTGATATTTCCTGGAGCTGCTCAGTTTAAGACACATCATCAGAATCCCCTCCTCCAAGCATTTTGCCAAGGAGAGTACAAGTAGAAATAGGAAAAAAAGAGAGACTGATCCTTCAAATAAAACCTGTGTGTCTGTGATCCTAAACTTTCACTCTTTTTCTTTCCCCTGAATCCCTCCTGCCTTGGCTCTGCCTTACCCATCTCACCAAGGCTGTTGAAGCCCACTTTTATACTGAGATCCCACTGGCATAAGAGTCAATAATTCACAGGTCCTCGTGCTGTGATGATGTATTAGGTTGTCTAATCCACTCTCATTGCATTAACACCCTTGGAAGGCATTAACACTTCCCTCTGTTTTCAGTTTAGTAACAGGTGTCTTGATTAAAACTTCTGCTGAAGGTTATCTACACCTGATCTGAGGCACTGAATGTTGGGAGCTCCTTCCCTTTGCCCTGGCAATGTGTTCCAGTTCCACATTGTCCTCACAGTTTAAAATGTGTGTCTAATTCTTCATTTGAATTGCTCTGCTTCCAGCTTTCAGCCATTGGATTTCGCTATGCCTTTACCTGCCTGATTAAACAGTCTGTTAGTTCAGGGTAGTTTCTCCTTGAAAAAGTAGTGCTACTGTGTCTTCATTTTCTTTTTGATAAGTCTGGTCTCTTCAAGTCTCTGATGATAAGATGTTTTCTCTCACCTATCTGGGAGCAATTTTCCAATGTATTTTACTGTTATTAAGGACATGAGAGCATTTGTATTGTAGACTCTTTTTCTTCTTCCCTACTATTTCCCTATGGTGGAAATAGTCTCTAGTAGGCCTATTAACCTTTCCAGGCCTGGAACTCCCTCAAAAATGTCCCTGACCTGGTATTGCCTCCTGTTATTCCCTTATATTGAGATTCCAGTCCACTATAGTCTGAACTAGTAAAGTAAGAAGAGCCAGAACGTGGGCATGGGTTCTTGAACTCTTTCAAGGAACCACAGAACTATGGAATGGGTTGGGTTGGAAGGAACCTTAAAGATCATCTCATTCCAATCCCCTGCCATGAGCACGGACACCTTCCACTACACCAGGTTGCTCAGAGAACCATCCAACCTGGCCTTGAACACTTCCAGGGATGGGGCAGCCACAAATTCCTTGGGCAACCTGTGCTTCTAAATTTTTAAAGGATTCCTTGCAAAACACAACTCCTCTGTGGGTTTTGGGAGTGAGCACAGACTTTCAAGATAAGCAGTTTGGATGCAAACAACCATTTTGGAGACTGAGAGAGTTTAATGGTGTGGAGGTGGTCAGCTTATGCCAGGTGATCTCCAGGTTGTAGAGCAGGACCTGGAATTCATACAGTTACAGATGTGTGACTGCTCAGGTTCCTACTCAGAAATTCCTCAGATAACTATTCCAGATAGAAGTTGAGCAGCTAGGCATATTGCAACCAAATATGTATTTATTTTAAACTAACCAAACCTAATAGAGAGACAGGCCGGTCAGATACAAGTTCCACTTGTTCATCATATCAGATTCCTGCAAGGAGATGGAAAGGAGTGGATATTGCCACAGTCACTGCACCTCTTGCACATGGAAGACAAGCTGCTTTGAAGGATTTGCACGAGAGCCAAATCAGGTTGTTGTGTGGAGTAAATGGGCAAAGGATTTCAGTTCTCACATTTCCACCCTTTATGCTCCACACCTCTCTTGTTCCTATTTTCAAGGCTGTTTTCAGTGAGGAGAATTGAATAGGGTGAATATGGTTAAGTCAAATTTTCTGGTAATGCATTTTTGCCAGAGATTATTTCAAATATTGATACACTTCATTGTGAATAAGTCTCCAAAATTCCTGAATTCTGTTCCATCGTGATTTGGATCACACCAGAATTAACAGGATATCTTTGTACTCCTTTCCTGTCTTGCATTTTCTGAAGGCACAGGAACTCTTGGCACTGATTTGTCTTGTCAACTTCAATGACTGAACCTTTCCTCCCAGAAGCAATCCAGATTTCCATCTATGAATTTCTTCCATAAGGTCAGGACATGTTATTTTATAAAAAGGTTTTCCTGGAATCCCCCCTGGAGCTCCTAGAGGTTGTCCTCCACAAACCCCTTGTCTGAGGGTAGCAGAAGCAGTTTGTCAGAATCAGTGGGGGCTACTTGAAGCATCTGAAAATTTCCAAAGAAGCAGAGCTGAGTTTCCAGATACAGCATTTCCTCCTCAGAATGGGGACAAAATATTTACCAGGAAGTCAGAGTGGAATTTTGCAACCAGGGGATCACCTAAGGGAAAAGTCTCTCTGCCAGCCGTCCCTGACCTGCAGAAGATCCCACAGTAGCAGCCACCTTCTACATACATGAAGTATGAGACATGGTATTTAAGCTGAAGGAAGGAAGGAAGGTTTAGATTAGGTATTAGGAAGAAATTCTTTACTCTGAGGGTGGCACAGGTTGCCCAAAAAAGCTGTGGCTGCCTCATCCCTGGAAGTGTCCAAGGCCAGGTTGGACGGGGCTTGGAGCAACCTGATCTAGTGGAAGGTGTCCCTGCCCATGGCAGCGGGATTGGATTGAGGTGATCTTCAGTGTCCATTCCAACCCAAACCATTCTATTTTATATGCTGAGATAGATTGAATCCCCTTTCTTACTTACAGCAGTAACTGTCTGATTCAACTTTTGCAACCCCTTCAGCCTCATGAAGGCATCAGTTGGTTTGAAATGGTGTTACCTGTCGTTATTAATTTTCATATTTAGTGAATCAATGAAGACCATGCCTTTTGTTTGATTGCTCCTCATGCTGCCGTCAACCTCAACTATGCAGTAACCCAGGCTCAGGCTGTTGTCAATGTTATTACATCTATAAATCTTTGGAACTTAAAACATCCTTAAATTGTCTGTCTAGTAGCCATGAATAAATGGGCAACACTAATTTTTATTCATTTACATGAAGAAGGAGATTTAGAAGATTCAAGACACTAGTAATGGGCTCACCAAAGGCAGAGCTTACTGTGTATTTCTTGGTTCAGAAATAAAAAATTTTAATAGTTTGTGTAGTTAATTGGTTTGCAAATGTATATCTGAAATACAGCTGGATAAAACTCAGGATATTCTATGATTCTATGACATGTCTGTGAAGTCTATAGTTATTTGAAGACAGGTTAATGAACCAAACCATTTCATTATCACCTTCACTTAGCCAGACACAAACCTCGATTTCTGTGTTGTGTGCAAGAGCTGCAGGTTCTGTAAGCAATACAACTGTAAACAGCACTAAAAGTAAGCATGAATGATTAGCTGCAGAGTGGCAAATTTAATTTGAACAGTTTTGACAGGTTGTGTTGCTTGGGTTGAACTTGAAATAGCATCTTGACATATCAGTGGTTCTTGTGCTTTTCCAGGCTGAGTCCTTCCTTAAGGTGTTGAGTCACAGAACTTGATGATGGAGTGTCAAACATAATGTGTTAAACCTGAAGAAAGGAAATAACAGATACCATGATGATCAGCACATGCTAAAATATGTTTTACTGTTTCTAATTAAAAAGAGTAGATTTTCAGATAGTTCAGTTCAGTCTACAGCAGCAGCTTTGAAATATCCCTGCTGTGTAAAACAAAAGGTACAGACTGTTTTAAATGGATGTAAAAAAAAGAGATTAAGATATTTCCATTTAAATTAAACAATAGTTTACGGTTTTAGGATAAATAGTTTAATGTGTTTCTGTGAAGCCAAGAATACCCTTAAATGAATTTCAAGCCAAAATATCAACACCAAACAGAATAAAGCCCAGTAAAAAGCATCCACTGGAAAGTGTGTGATGTGAAGTGGCTTAGTGGCATTTGCATGCAAGGAGATGGCAGCCGTATAAGTGAGAGATAACAGAAGAGTGGAGAAGGAGAGTAAAATTTATCATAACATGTCTAGTGATGATTAAAAGCCTGTGCTTATTAGATGCATAAAATGTATTACTAAATCATTTTTGGAACATATAATTTTCCAATTATTTATGCATCACAGTAATTAATGATAGGAGGGACAGAGTCAATGATTCACTGTGTAATACATATGGTAGTTACCTGGGGAGGAAAAAATTACAGTGCTACCAATTATTTGCTTTAATGTTTTTGTAATTATGCCCTACACCCAAGTTGAAAATTTCTTTAATTCTTTTTTTAAACCCTTCATTCCTAACAATGAAACTGCTTTCTTTTTAGTCCTTCAATTAAGTCTAATTTTTAAGCTGCCATCCAAGAAATATACAATTCCATAAATGCCTCGTTTGCTTTTATATTTTGCTGGCAACGGTCTGCAAGTATGAAATCTTGCCCTTCAAGCATCTTATTGACGAACTAATTTAGCCACTCTGAAGGATGATCTTCTGTTTAATACACGTGGCTTGGATTTGCATGATCTCAGTTTCTTTTCTACTTTGGTCTTAGCTTCTTAACTGCAGGAAAATGAACCAAAGTCCTTGGTGTTTCTCACCAAGTATTTTGTTCCTGTGAGTGGGAAGAGAAGAATAATTCTGCTTGCAGTAGAGTCACAAAATCACAGAATGGTTTGGGTTGGAAGGGACCTTAAACATCATCCAGTTCGAACCCCTGCCATGGGCAGGAACACCTTCCACTAGACCAGGTTGCTCCAAGCTCCATCCAAACAGGCCTTGAACACTTCCAGGGATAGGGCTTCAAATGAAAAGTCAAATCCCTCTAATTATGTCTATTCTGCCCTATGGAAATTCTGGCACTGGAAGGAAATTACACTTATCCTTAAATGTTTCAGTGGCATGACATGCTTTTTTTTTTCCATACAACAAAACCAATCTGTGAAATATCTCTCCGACTCTGCTTGTGACCTAGCACCAGGTTTTCCAGAAAATAATCTAGATGCATACGTCCATTTTGGAAAAATAAACAAAAAATTACATAGGTGAAAAATTGTTTGTGCCAGTTTTTCCCAGGAGTGGAGCAATGTCCTGGTTCATCCCAAGATTTGGGTTGACGTTTCAAACTTCGCTGCCACCAGACAACCACAGGAGATTTGGGCAGAAAGCACACGTCGTTCAGCTTCCCATACTTAAATCCCACTTTTATCATTCTTTACCTCATAGGAATGTCTCAGATTAGGAGAGAGAAGACAGAATAGCCATTGGTTTCCAAGAACTTTGCAAGGACCATTTCATTCTGCAAAGTTATATCCATGGAAAAGAAAGCAGGTGGGATCTATGCAGTAGAGCAAAGTGGGGAATATCTCCCCTAGAAGGAGTTCAAGGCTCATGGTCATGTCAGTGATGAACACTTACGCTTCAAGGCTCCGTGCTGCCACGCACAGCATATCTGTAGGGATATTTCCCCTTCCTGTTCCCACTCAAAACAGAAGTCAGAGCAATTTTTTCAACAGATAAGGCAGCATTTTCCAATAACTGTCAGCATTTGGGGATGACATGATTTCCAGAGAGCAGACTGAAATTTAGTGACCTGATATGAACTCTTCCCTTGCTAGGAATCCTACTGGAGTCACTTCAGTTTGCTGGCAGCTATGACAGACAGAAGTCATCTCTTTTCCATGGGCTGGGAATGATGCTCCCACCAATTCATGCAACTCCCACAGGACGAGAGAATGCATTTTCTTTGAGCCACAACCAAAAGCCTTTTCCAGAGCAGGCTTAGTAGCGTTTAAAGGATTTATTTAATTCTTTTCCCTTGAATAAATGAGCTTGGAGGGCTAGACTTGCCTGTGAAGAAGATTTAAAAAAAAAATGAAAAATGAAAAAAAATTAAAAAGTGTAGTGCATTTTGGCAGATTATGTGGGTGGTATATGAATCAATAAAGCTTCCAGCTATGCAAAGCCTTTGGGTGCATTGTGATGTTTGTTTGTTTTTTATTTATTCCAAACAGAACTAAATATGAATAGTTTTTTATATCTGCCAAGAAATGAGACTGTAACCCTCCCCCCACCCTTCCCTCTTCACTGCTGTGTTTCAAGTATGCCCATATCAAGCATTTATTTATTGCAAACACTCAGAAGGAAAAAGTGTTGATGCTAATGATGGGAACAATATTCTTGAGATGCTTCTCTACCTGTCTGCTCAGACATATGTGTGTGGGATATGTCCTGGAGATCAGGTGTCTATGTACTTAACTAAGTCTGCTGTTGGGCTACAGACAGTTTGGTGGAGACAGTGACAAAGTCAGTAGAAGCCTTAACTGATTCCAAGTGATCCAACACCTCCTGGTTGCTGGTATCATGCTGCTTTTGGGTATTATGAACTTGTCCATGCTGTAAATTGTCTGCGGCAGGAATAAAGTGAGGATGGATTAAAATTCAGCTTTTTAGTGTGCTTATTTTGGGCAGAGCTGACTGTTGGCTCTGGCCTGCATGGAGTTGTTCCAGTGTTTCTGCCTCGAGGTTCTAAGTTCATAAAACGTACCAAAAAGTGTCTGTGCTGGCCAAAATGTGTCACGGAGAAAAAGAAATGTTACTAATTCTTTCAAAATTTTCCAGTTCCACTGAAGTCCATATTTGACAACAAAAGCTCCAGGTTTAGAATAGAATAGAAGAGAAGAGAATAGAAGAGAATAGAATACAATAGAAAAGAATAGGGATCTGTAATGATCATCTAGTCCAAGTGCCTGACCAATTTAAGGCTGACCAAGTTTTAGGATGTTGGGTCATTGTTAGATCATTGTCCAAATGTCTCTTAAACACTGACAGGTCTGGGACATTGACACTTCCCTAGGAAGCCTCTTCCAGTGTTTGAGCACTGAAAAGTTTCCCAACGTCCAGTTTAACCTTCCTCTGGCATATCTTTGAAACCTTCACAAGTGCCCTATCACTGAATACAGAGAGCAAAGATCAGCATCTCCCTCTCTACCTCCCCTCCTCAGGAAGATGTAGAGAGCAATGAGGTAACCCCTTGCTCCCAACCAAGCTCCCACCTTTCATAAGACTGCCTCAGATTAACAGAAAGAAGACTGAGTAGCCATTGCTTTCCAAGAATTTTGCAAGGGCCATTTCATTCTGCAAAGATACATCCATGAAAGGAATGCAGGTGGGAACTATGCAGTAGAGCAAAATGGTGAATATCTCCCCCAGAAATGAGTTCAAGGCTCACGGCCATGTCAGTGATGAACACTTGTATTTCAACAACCTTCTCAAAAAGGCTGGAAATGCTGTGGTTGCAACATCAAGATTCCTTAAGGATCCCATCTTTCAGCCAGAAATTACCCATTTTGCAATATTTCACATCCTTATCAGCTCTGGGAAAGAAAGATGGCCAGAGAATAATGGATATTTGGATTGAATAATGAACAATTTAGATTCAGAAAGAAATTTAGATTCAGAAAGCAAATTAGACCTGTATAGTCCCTGATGTTCACTTTGGGTAGCAACCATTGCTAAGCTGTTCCTGCCCAAATTGAAAGGGCAGTTTATGGGACTCAAAACCAGACCAAATGGAGGACATTTACTTTCTTTGCAATGACAGAAATTAGACTAATCATCATAATGTTTCCCTTTGATTTAAAATATCTAAGAGCTGTCTATAATTGGGAGATAATTGGATCTGGCTGATGGAAATTAACCAATTTTATATGTGGAGCTCATTGATGAGAACAAAGATTTGGAAATAAGGCAATCCTTATGTTTTATGGAGCAGCAAAGTCCTGGATGGTTGAATGTCAAAGTGAGAATCATCAGAGTGAGACTGGAAGTCTATTATTCAATTGTTGGTATCTGGGGTGACTTTCTGGATTCCCATTGAGTCAAAGGAGAGAAACAGGCTGAGGATGCAATTTATCTCTTCAAAAAGACTTATTTGGATTATACGAGTTCTATTCTAACAGTTTCATTTTCTTCACTGATAGCCAAAGCTGAAGGGCAACAAGATCCTGAAAGTGGTAGAAAGTGAATCTCACTCCACATTTCCATTCTCTTACTTGGATTTTTGCAGAATGCTGCAGCAGCTTTACAGCTTTTGCCTGTATGGTTATGGTAAATTGACAGAGGCTGAATTACTTAGTGGAAAAGAGATCTGGGATGCAGCAGGAAATGATAGATATTACATGAATTTTCCCAAATTATTGGCATTGAAGCTTTTTTTCTTGAGGAAGGTGTACAACTGGAGATAATATCAGGGAGAGTGGTTGGTAAGGGAGTCAGACGACAATTTAAGAGGTCAAATTTAGAAGGTTATATGTAGCTGTCTAGATTTGAGTTTGATGTTCAGTTTTTAAGAGAGTTGAAGAGGGTGGATACAATTAAACTGTGTCAGCTGGCCTAGAACCATAGAATCACAGAATCACAGAATCATAAAATGGTTTGTGTTTACACATCATGGGGAATTCACACATCATCCAGTTCCCATGGGCAGGGACGCCTTCCACTAGTCCAGGTTGCTCCAAGCCCCATCCAAACTGACCTGGAACACTTCCAGGGATGGGGCAGGCACAGTGTCCCTGGGCAGCCTGTGCCAGGGCCTCACCACACTCAGAGTAAAGAATTTCTTCCTAATATCCAATCTAAATTTCCCTCTTTCAGATTAAGGACATTCCCTCCTCCCCTCCTCCTTGTCCCATCACTGCATGCCCCTGCAAAAAGTCCTTTTCCAGCTCTCTTGGAGCCCCTTTAGATACTGGAAGGCTGCTAAGGAAGCCAAGAAATGGGAGCAGCATTCAATGGATCAGCAGACACAGAATTTGTGCTTTCTATGATGCACATTTTTACTTCCCCTTAAAAGTGGGACAGACTCCTGCACAGTTTGCTTAGGGACTTCTTGCAGCTCAACTTTTAATTGCTCTTTGAGACACACAGATTTTTTCTTGCAAACCTGCTCCTAAGTGATTTGACAAACACCAAAAAACGGTAGGAAGAGGACACGCTGTTACACCTGCTACTACCTGCTACTGCTTTCCTAACCAAAGTTATTGCAGAACTGCTTCTATCTTATATTAGTTAAATTTGGTGGCTTTTGTTTCCACCTCTCCTCCTTCTGTTGCTCTTGCAGCCCTCACAAACCTTCTCCTGCCTTTGTCAGCACAGAGCAGTGCAGTGTTATTAATGTCTCCTCTCATTCCCAGCCCTTTCTGCATCTCTTTCCTGTTGTTGCCTGCAGTGACATGCAATGATGATAATGGGATGCAGTGCCACTGGCATGTTACCCCAAAGCCCTGCAAGGACTAGTTCAGAGGTACAGAATTGCTTAAAAAGCCAGGAGCTTCTCTACCCAAGGGGAAGAAAAAGCGATTGCTTGCTGTGTTAGGAGCTGAATGCTCCTTGCCACTTCCTAGCAGAGCAGTTTAGAATCAAGCTCCACTGGATGATAATTGTTTTAACTACCATTGTGCTTCTCTCTTTTATCCAGGGGCATGGCTGGGGAGGATGGGTGAAGTTGTGCAACTGATGTCTGCCTAATTCACAGGGTGTTCCTAATTGGTTGAGATAGATCACCCTGCCCTCCCTTCTCTCCCTTCCCCCCACGGAGTTGCAGTTTGAGCCTTCACTTGCAGCTCTTCCAAAGAAGTTTATGCTTTCTTTACACTCAGTCTGCATAAAAACAGAGAGGAGCAACATGAGCATCATCTGAACATGGACAAAATTAGAAACTCCTTCATTCTGTTACCAAAAAGAAAGGACATATAAAAATCAATAAAGAATAATGATGTACATCTTTTTATAATAAAGAGCATTGCAATAAGACTTTGCAGGGGAAAGATTAGTGATAGGGATGACCATTCAGCTTCCTTGAGTAGAAATGTTGTGTCATAATCAGATTTCCTACTTTTGATATTTACAAAGGCAGTTCAGGTAGCCTATAAATATAAACTCAATTTAAAAAAGGACGTGCTACCTCTGAAGAACAAACCACAGCCTCTGAATGAGCTGTGTATGATTTTCTGTATGGACTGTACCAGAATGGTAAAAACTTCAGTGATTACAGAATCACAGAACAGTTTGGGTTGGAAAGGACCTTAAAACTCATCCAGTCCTCCCCCTGCCATGGGCAGGGACACCTTCCACTAGACCAGGTTGCTCCAAGTCCCATCCAGCCTGGCCTTGAACACTTCCAGGGATGGGAACACTTTCCCCTGGCTGAGCTGGGAACCCCCTAGCATTTGTTGACAGATAGCAGGAGAGACCACAGTGTGTCCAAATGGAAGCCTGACTTGCTGTTGAACTGGGATCCTCAGCTATACGTTCTTGAGAAGGTGTTCTGAGGTGATCCCAAAACTGTGAATCTGTATCTTCTCCCTTTTAGTTTCTGTCTTAAATTAAAACCAGACCTTATTAGCACTGGGAATGGGAGGATTGGACTCTTTCACTACTCTTTGCAATACTCTTTGTTTTTGGAAGTCATCAATAAATTGTTTCAGCTGACTTACTAGGCTTGAATGAGCACAATAAATTTCCACTCATTAGATCATTAATTGTGTCAATGGATGCTCTCTACCAATGAGATCAACAATTTTCACCCTATGACCAAGTTTAGTTTCTTTCCAATTTATTCAGTTTTACACAGAATTCATACTTATTCACTGAGATACACGCAGACATGAGTTCTGAAAACCCCTAAAAGCATTTAAAAACATCAGTGTTTCTGCTACCACTCTGGCTCTGTACCAGTGCTGTACCAGTGAGAAGACCTTTTGGACTGATAATCTATTCATCATGCCCTGCAGCACTATTCCCAGCTTCTCTTAAGAGTTCATCTAATCTAGTGGTGCTGTTGTCAGTTAACGATGTTCAACGTTGTCTGCTGGTGCTTGCAGACTCATTCAGATTGTAGAGTTTGTTCCATTTTTTCCATATTTTCCAAAATGTAAGTCTTTGTCTTGATTTTTTTTTCACTGAAAATATATTCAACTCCTTATGCTGTACTTGCAAAATTGTAGCTTAGATCTGAAATAAGAGAGGCAACAGAGTTCACTTTTCCTATAGACTTCAGATTTTTCATCAAGTCAATGATATAAAAAGACAAGTTGCTAAAGGAAGTCAAGAGTTTCCTCGTTAAATCATTATATGTAGACAAATTTTTATTTTGTCAAAATTAATTTTGTCAGGTAATGTATTCACCTGTTCTTACAGAAGCAGTTTCTTGCATCAGGAAAAGAATTGCTGATCACCCACTTCGAAAGATCTTTTGGCTGGTGCTTGGGGCACTCATCTGTGATGTGAAAAAATGCAGTAAAAATCCCCAGCCTGCATGAAAGACAGCACTAACCTGAATCTTAATCTCTTCCACCATAGCTGTCCAGGGCTCACACTGTTCATACACTTTATTAGTTAGTAAAAAATGATTTTTTTTTAAGGGCTAGTGCTAAATATTTTAATAGCCTGAGGGATTTCATTTATTTTCTTCCAGGATCCTATCACAGTGTGATTTCTTCTCCAGTTTTTGGCAGGTAGGCAGGAAGCCAGAATAACCAGGAGTGATTCAGATGAAAAAGTAAATACATCCCCATTTAGACTAAGACTCTGACATTCTTTTTTGTGCTGTCTGAGTCCAAATCTTGGTTTGTGTCATCTGGTTTTTGGTGGGGTCTGGTAATCACGCTACAGATTCTCAGCTGATTTCTGCTCCTGAGAGCCTGGCTGGAGGAAAAAGTTGCTGGTTGTCAATACAAGCAGGAGTTTTGAGATATCTTTAGCTACTCTGTCATTCCCTGTGCTGCCTATTTAAGGCAGCTCAGCCATTTGTGAACATCACTGAGCTCACCTGGCTTGGGAAGTTACTCTTCTCTTAATGCAGAGAATGATTTAAAGACACCGAATCCTGCACAGACCACAGAAGATCTTCTACAACTAAAAATTAGTAATGAAGAAGCTTTAGGAAAATTATTTACATGCAAAACTTAAAGTCTAGCCATGGGTACCAGGTCAAGAAAATGCCACCATGAGGTCAATGTGATCTGAGGCTGAAAATGCTGCCTTATCTTTACATAATTATGCAGAGGAGCAATTCTTCAGTGGTAAGCTCTGATCCAACTTAGTGGGAGTACCTCATCCATCTGGATATTTCTTTATGACTTAAAAAAAAAAAAAAGAACAAATGCATTTGGAGAAGAGCGGGGACTTGTGAGGGATCAGTTTAAAAGAAGGGATTAAAAGCACTTCACAGAGCCCTGAGGGGAAGCAATAGTCTACAGACATTGGAAGATTGCAGGCTTTAAAGGCTGAAAACAAACATGTGAGGTACTAGGATAGGGTTTAGATGGATCCCCTTTTCCCATGTGAAATTGTGGGTGAATTTCTAGATAA
The DNA here is from genome assembly GCF_003984885.1 of Neopelma chrysocephalum. Lineage (NCBI taxonomy): Eukaryota > Metazoa > Chordata > Aves > Passeriformes > Pipridae > Neopelma > Neopelma chrysocephalum. Next base: position 589,865 of record NW_020926159.1, read on the forward strand.
ACTTGTTTCAAGGGTGAGCTATTTGCTTAGAATAGTATTGTGAGCAACAGTGTGTGGGAATTTAAAAAATGCTTGCATGGTGCCTAGAAAAATAAGTGTGAATTGACTGTAGGAAGTAACTCTGTACAGGCTTGGAGATGGTTGAGCATAATCAGCTTTTTCCATCCATAACTCAGAGAATATTGTGCATTATTAAAAGCAGAAACTTCTGGCCACTTGACTGTTGGTCTCTTACAGCTGTAAGAATATGAATGGTAGGTGTTAGAATCAGCCACAGGAGGGCTCTTGCATTATTTCCCTTCAAGCCCTTAAACATATTGAGGATGATAAAGGAAAAAACCTATTCAAGCAAGGATAGACAGAGGCTAAAAAGATCAAGTCAATCTGTGCTCAAGTTCCTGTCAGTATGGTCAGGAAAGGAATGCTCTGAATCGTGAATAGTTCACCGTGCATCTTAGTTCATCTACTTGTAGAAGCAAGAGTGATTTCTCCTTCTGTGATTGCAGGAGGATGCCATGTTTCTCCACTAACAGAGCACAGGTCAGTGTGTACAATAGAGGTCTGGATATAAGGTCTGAGATAACAATGGAGTTTCCATGGTAGTGGTAAGCATCTATTCCAAATTTTCCAGACATTTAAATTTGGTGCTGTTCTACTAATTATTAAAACATTTTTTCTCTTTTTTGTTTCTATTGTCTTCACTGTGACTTGAGGACCATCAGTCAGTGCTGCAGCAATTTTATGGAATCATAGAATGGTTTGGGTTGGAAGGGACCTTAAAGCTCATCTAACTCTAACACCCTGCCATGGGCAGGGACACCTTCCACTACACCAGGTTGCCCCAAGCCCCATCCAGCTGTGGCCTTGAATACTTCCAGGGATGGGGCAAGCACAGTTTCTCTGGGCAACCTGAGCCAGGGCCTCACCACTCTCACAAGGAAGAATTTCTTCCTAATATCTAATCTAACCCTGCCCTCTGGCAGTGTGAAACCATTCCCCCCTGTCCTGTCCCTCCAAGGCCTTGTCCAAAGTCCCTCTCCAGCTCTTCTGGAGCCCCTTTAGGCGCTGGAAGGGGCTCTAAGGTCTCCCTGGAGTCTTCCCTTCTCCAAGTGAACACCCCCAGCTCTCCCAGCCTGGCTCCAGAGCAGAGGCCTCAGAACATCATCTTCACTACTCTGGACTCACTCCAATAGATTCATGTCCTTCCTGCCCTGAGTGCTCCAGAGCTGGACACAGTACTTCAGGTGGGGTCTTTCCCAAGGGAACACATGGAATTCCTACAGCAGCAGGTCAGTTGGGTGCTCGGGCAGGTGTCTGATTGGAAACAGACACAAGACAGAAGCAAAACCCTTGTGGGGACAGAAGGAGATCCCAGTGTTGTCAGAGCAGTTGTGAAATAGAGCCTTTTCCAAAGAAACAAATATCCTCGTTGGAGGTGACTCAACCCATATCTTCCGTTCTTCTCTCCCTCTGGAAATTCCCTCTTACCCTGTGCTAGATTTACAAGTGCAAAACGGGGACCTCCCCACCAGACATGATCTGCAGGCTTCCTCTTAGTCCCAGGGATATCCAGACAATCTTTCCACCTACCAAGTGTACAGACATGACGGAAATTTATCTTCTTTTCTCTTAGGACACACCTACCAGAATTTACTGCTTTTCCAAAAAGAATCTATTTCTTGCAAGTCCCTCATTCATATCCAAGTCCAGAGATCAAAATGATTCCTTCATACTCAAGGAAAAGTCTTCCAAAGCTCTCTCTGCTTGTTCTCCAGTTTGCTCATATTTTCCATTTGAAGCATTTGGGGATGGAGTAGGTGTGTAGAGAATTGGTTTCTTCTTGCCCTGATCCAGAGGAAATATTTTACACCACTTCCTTTGCCACCTTCACACTAGTGTTGGAAAATTAGTTTCCAACTACAGCTCTGGATGAAACAGTGTTGAGACTTTACCTCTGATCAATTTACCGTGGCCTGAGCATTGAATTTTCCCCACTAAGTGGAAAGAGATAACTCATCTCACATAAGAATTGTTGCTCTGGGACTCAACATCCATCCACACTAATAAAATATCCTCTCTTCCTACTGATATGTAAGGAAATTCAAATGACTAAATTAATAAATGGGCACTTCAAATATTGAATAAATAGATTAATTAATAAGCACATCAGTAAATCCATAGCTGTTAGTTGGGTCCCTCGATCTGTCCATGAAGTGATCAAACCACCAAGATATGTTTATATGGTTTGAGACAAAGGAGGACAATACTTAGGTTTCATGTGGGATTATATTTTTTTTCTTTTTTCAGAAGTTCTGTCCTTGCCTATCTTTGCAAATATCTTCTATTGCAAACAGAACATTTTTCCAAGGAAAAAGCATTTCATCTGGTAATGCACAACCAGATCTTTGGGATACAGTTTCTCTGACTGAATGCTGCCTGGAGCACTAAATGCCATTTTTTTCCTGGAGTATCTACATTCTTAGAAGCATTCACCCCTTTGGGTGTTGGGATTCAAAGGCAAAATCCATCCACAGGTGCCAATGTCAGGGATACGAATCATGGGAGATGTAGTGTTGTTTGTACATCTGCACCTGGCGTGCTTTGAAAACCATCCCCACCACTGCTGCCTCTGGCATTTATCCCTTTTCCAGGCCCACAATGTTTTTTTACAGCTCCCTCAGGGCCCAACATATCTGGCCATCAGGACAGCAAGTCACCAAGCAGCGATGAACAGCAACCATGTGCAGAGAATTCCTTCAGAGGCCCTCCCCCCTCCCCGATTTCTCCCGCTCCTGAATGTTTGCTCTTTCATACTTCATTGGAGAATTGTGTTATCTCCATGAGATGTGGCCGGGATCAGCAAGGGAATGTCGGCATCGGCACCACGGTGGGACAAAGCTCCTGATGGGTAGGAATGGGTGCTATTCCTAAAAACCAGCAACATAAATAAATAAATAGAATAAATAAATAGAAGAGGGAGAGATGGGGAAAGGAGAGTGGGAGACAGAGAGGGGGGAAAAAGATATAGCAACTTTCTTTTTTCCCCCCACTTCTTCTCTGAAGGAAGCAGCAGTGTCTCCTTGCAGAACGACAACCCTCAGGATACAGCAGTTGTCTTCAAATCTGTGACCATAAAAAATCATTATCTCTGTGAAATACAGCAATTTGGGAGATAATCAAACAGTGACCAGGGGGCAGAGCTGCCAATCTGAAGGATTATGCTCTGTGCATGCTTGATTCTGTCTGACCTTCCTCCGAGCCAGCTGTCAGCTTGGCGAAAACGCACACGGATCGACTCAGGGCACATTCATTAGACTGTCTTCGGTGAAGAAGTCATTTGCATAAAACCCCAGCTTTCTTAATTAGTACTTCATTTTTCCCTTGACTTATTTTGTGGCTAAGTTCACTTGTCTTTTTTTTTTTTTTTTAACTTGCCGAAAAATAAAATGGGGGAGGAGATTTCTCCTTTTTTTTTTTTTTTTAATGTGGGGGCAGGAGGGAATATGACTTGCAAATTAACTCAGTGATAATTAGCCTATTAACATTTTCAGAGATGTAGGAGGTTTCCAAATGTTAAAAAAAAAAAAATTCAGAAGAGGGGGAAAAAGTGTGGGGGGGAATACTGGAGTTTAAATTTATTATCTAAATTTCAGAACTGACAATATTGAAATGTGAAGACAGAATGACAGTCCATGTTGAAAAATCTCTCTCCTTCCTTTTACATTTCTCTTTTCTTTATTAATTCTCAAAGAATACTTAGGAAAATGATACTTTATTATTCCCATGGACAAGTAATGGAATTTTTTTGTATTGTTAGAAAAATAAAGATATTTTTTTCTTCTGCATTTAACATGGAGCAAACAGTTTGGATTAGGGAGAAGTTAACCACATATTGCAGTTTTACCTGGACTTTTCCTGTATGTACCAATAATGATTTTCACATCCCCTGAAAGCTTCAAAACAACAGTTGTGTCAAAATAAATGAAAATTGTTGTATGAGTACAAAGTATTCACTTAAGATGCACTGTGCTTTACTGGTTTAAGATTATTCCATGATTTCTAGGAACAAACAAGCCACAGGAATTATTGTCTTGTGTTACAAAGAGTGTTCAGAATAAAGAGAGATGCCAAATTAGTGAAGACATTATCAAATTTGTTCTTTAGTTCAAAGTGGATGTTAATGATGCTTGTTCTCTGTTTGATATTCTAGTCTTGCCTGATGTAGGAAGGTGTTTCCCAGTGCTCCTAAGTTTAATCACAAACTAACCCAACTTGCATCTCAGTACCACTATCAGGGCATAATTATTGTGCAAGGGGAGGGAAATCCTGAAATCCAGGCAACATCCTTGTCACTGATAAATCAGAAAATAACAGAGATAATAGGCATACCTGCCCTGGAATGCTGCTTTTGTGACAGCATTCTGTTTAAAATGGTGAAAAATCAGTAAAATTTGCTGCCAGGTTTAGTGATTTCCTTACCATCGAGAAAGAGAGAGAAAATGCAACTGGGAACATCTCTGGTTTTAGATATATATTGCAGATCTTCCTCTCCTTTTGCTGTTCTTCTCCAATACAGGACTTAAACAGAGTTTCAAGACTGGAAAGGTGGCTGCAGTCAGGATATTGAAGATTCCTAAATTTGAAGAATCAAGAAAGCAGAATGTTTCAGCTAACTGCTTATTACTGACATGAACAGTATCAGGACCTGTTCTCTGGTGCTGAGGGCAGTGGGCTAAGACTGGTGTGTGCCTACTACTGAATCACCTTAGCCTCCAAACCACCATGAATGCATCCAAACTGCCTAAAAGGAATTATCCTTGGCCCACATTAAGACCCCAGATATCCAGTGAAATTATTTGGGAGAGCACTAACTGGTCTGGAACAAAACCACGCTGAAAACCGCTCTGGATATATAAGAGTATGAATGGCCACAGTTTAGTGCCTGTGTCCACCTCCAGCAGTGCTTCATTTACTCAGGCAGATGTACCCTCAGCTATTTCCATTTGGGAATTAAAACTAGTTTTGAGGTCCATTTCAAATTTTGTTCACTGCAAGAAATGTCCTTAAGCAATTACCTTGAAAACCCATATATGTGTGTTATTAATAATATCACTAAAAAAGCAAATGAATTAAATATTCTGAAGACTATGCATGCAGGCTTTTAACAGACAGAATGAACACAATAACCTGTCAAACTTTTGCTTTTTTGTGTTATATATTGGTTTATATTAATTAACATAAGCGAACTGCTTCCTAATTTCAACTGTTGTGGCCCTGCTCCAAAGAATTCCCACATTGCTGAACACATATTTTATTTCCCTCATTTTGCCTACTAACAGTATTTCAAATTCCTCAAGAGCAGCTGAAGTTATGGAAGTCTAGTGCAAACAGCACAGAAGTCAACAGAAAGCTTATTCCAGCCATTTTTACACTGTTTTTCCTAAAAAAATTTGTAAGTTTATTGGGACCTGTCAGAAAAAGTCTAATCTTCAAAGATTTTTATTGTTTATATGTGGACTAAAGATAAGCAACTGAATACTAGAAGCTGCTCAGTAATGCTGGAGTAAAATAGGAGAAATCCAAAAGGAAAAGTCTACACAGTTTCATTCCTATAGAAGGAAAATCTCTAAGGGAAGAGCAGGATTTTGGAGCTGACTAATATACCATCCCTCTGTGAATTATGCTACATTTATCCTCAGTAAGTCTGGGATATGTCCAATACACTCTCAGCCTCTCAGCATGTAAAATCTCCTGACTGTAGCCTTTGATGGACTCCTGTAACCTCCTGTTACTCTGGGAAAATTTACCCGGGCAAAGGGTAAAAACTGATTTCATTATTAGACTAAGAGATTCAGCAGTAATTCTCCATGTAGTTATTAGGGACAGTCTGAAGTCTAGTTATAACCTTTTCATGTGACTTTTAGGCTCTCTCAGCACCACCACATTCAGACCTGTTCATTCAGCTCTTAGGCTTCCAACCCCAATTCCAAGACTCCCAGCACAGACCCACAGGTGCTTCACTCATATTATTCAGAGTTCTCTCCTTATTCTATTTCCCTCTGAATTAAAGCTGCAATTCAGAAAGGTCAAGTTCTCAGATGTAAATAAAATATTGTTGCTATGACACATTCATATAAGTCCAAGAGGAGTCATCAATCACTGCTGGTTGATTCAGTGCAGCAACAGCTATTTTAGGTCCTTATAAAAGAATTCATTTTGTATTTCCAGCCTAGGCAAAGGTCATCATACCTAACTTTTCCAACACCAGAATTAGGCATTTAGTCTGAGCTAGTCGACTGTGCTCCTGCTATAGTTGGAAGGAGATGGATATGTCAAGAACAAAATAAAATCTAACTAAAGGAGACATGAGTGTTGTGATGAATTATTCTCCCCAGGATCTAGTCCCTCCTTGATGACCATCAAGGCATGTCATGATAGTTAATGTAGTCAAGGAAAATTATTTCTAGAAAACAGCAGTTCAATGAGATGGGCCAAGGGTTTAATTGTTTGATTAAATGATACAGAAAGTCTTGAAAGTTTTCTTGGCATTGTAGGGATTTCAACATGGGATAATAAGTTGGAAGAGATCTTTAAAAATCATCTAATCCAAGCCCTCTGCAATGAGCATCTTCAACTAGACCTAGTTGCTCAGAGCCCCATCCAATCTGACCCTGAATGTTCCCAGAGATGAGGCATCCACTCATTCTCTGGAGAACCTAATATCATGGACCGGTTTCTGAACTCATTGTCTGTCTTCCTTGTTTTGTCTCAAAGCTTTGGGAAACACAAAAAAGTGGCATTTATTGAATAATACTTTTTTTTTCTCTGTAGGTGCTTCCCTGATATGGTCCTTTTTATCCATTTTGTCTCAGATCTACCTTAGCTAGAAATTGTGTGTGCCATTGAGCTGCTGATGTAGGTTCCTTAATTAAGGACGAGGGAGACACATGAATCCCTGGGGAGGGATTAATCCCACCTACAAGAGGTAATTAAGGCATTGGAGTTGCAATGTTTCCCTGGATGTGTCTGATTGCAGTAGACAGGATATCTAACTAAAGGTGAGTTCCTAATTTTTAATGGCTAAACTGGAATAGAGTTTGCTGGTTACTCCTGTATGTCGTGTCTAGCTACTGAATTGAAAGGGTTGCCATGAAATAGAGCAGTTTAACAGCCCTCAGTGATTTTGGAATGAATGCTAGTAGGTGATGTTTGTCAAATCCATGAGTTTGAGGTGCCCAGAATATCCTGAATAATCCACAGTGTCCTGCAGCTTCCACTACTGCTTCTTTGTATGGAACCTAATTACCTCTTCATGCATTATCCTGGGACTGCAAGGTCTTTGGGACAAAAGGTGTCTGAATTCTGGGTAAAGACTCAAAAGAATCACTATTCAAAAACTACCATGGCTGATTCCAGGGAGAAAACATCTTCCAATGCTCCATAGAGGTCCCTGTGGGGAGCAGAATAGCTATATCAGGGTGCTCCTGTTTCAGTCAGAAAACCTTGTGTCCAATTTAAAATTTGTCATTGGTCAGTTCTAGATAGGGCTGCCACTTTTCACAGAAAAGAGAAATCACAAAGTCCACAATAGAATCCATAAGGCTGAATGGTAAACCCCAAAATAATAAAGATGTGACAAGAGCTCTTGGAAAAGGGATGGAGATACATACCCACCTTGTATCCCCAGACTAAATAACTGTCTCCATTTAGTCCCTCACTTTGTCTCCTTTCAGATTTGTGGAAATACACAGACAATTGTTATATATGGACATAATTTAATAGCTAAATATCAAAACAGGGCTTACTTCTTGAGCTTTATAGAAATAATAAGAAAATTAATAGAATCATAGAATTATTTAGGTTGGAAAAGACCTCTAAGATCATTAACTCTAAGCACTAACCCAGCACTGCCAAGGTCACCCCTAAACCATGTTCCGAAGTGCCACTTCTACATGCTTTTTGAACAGTTCCAGGGATGGTGATTCCATCACATCCCTGGGCAGCCTGTTCCCATTCCTGATGACCCTTTCAGTGAAAAAATTGTTCTTACTATTCAATCGAAGCCCCTCCTTGTGCAACTTGAGGCCATTTCCTCCCTTCCTGTTGCCTGTTCTCTGGAAGCAGAGCTCAACCCCCACCTGGCTCCACCCTCCTGTCAGGGAGTTACAGAGAGCAAGAAGGTCCCCCTGAGCCTCCTTTTCTCCAAGCTGAGCCCCCACAACTCCCTCAGCTGCTTCTCATCAGACTTGTGCTCTAGTCCTTTCACCACATTCATTGCCCTTCTGCAGACATTCATGTGTTCAAATAATGTGTAAATAAAAAATATGTAAATAAAGGAAATATGTAAATAAGGGAAAAACATTGTCTTCAGCAGACCTAAGGAATGTTCTATGCAATCAAGACACCTCCTTGGTAAAGTTTGTCATTTCTCATCCTTCAGCATTTCACAGAAGGTCTTCTTACTGCTACTTATTTTGTTCCCTGAATTGTGCTGCTTTTTTTTTTCATTTTCATTGCCATCTCTTCTTTTCTCTATGTTTTTTTAACTACTAAAATTTAACCTAAATTTCCCTGCCACAGCTTAAATCCATTACATCTCACTGTGTCCTAGTTGACTAATGAGAATAATTATCAAACTATTTTTCAATGTGAATTATCTACTCAGGCTAAAATAAAACCACCAATCTCATTTTCAGTGAAAATCCTGAGTCTGGCCAACAATTGCAATCCCTGAAGTGAAATAACAGGGTTTTATTTACTAAGGTCTTCAGTCTATTCATTGGTTTTTATTGGCATTGAAATAACATTTGGGCAAGATTATATTGCATATCTCTTTTCTTTTTTTTTTTTTTAGTATGGCTGTTTAAAAGCTCATAATTAAAAAGCCTCTGTTAATACTCTGATATTGCCACCAGGATGGAAAAGAGATTAGTGCCAGCATTCTGGGCTACTAAAGCATGTGCACACTATCGAACATACACTCACTGGAATGCTCATTCCCAGGAAAAAAAGAAGCATGGAAATAGGATTCTTTCCAAGATGCTCCAAGCATCAGCCAAAGGACTGGATCTTTGTGCTGCCTTGGCACAGGGAATCTCTCAGCTGGTGTAAAACTAGTGTACCTGGCTCTTATGTCAGCTTTCCCCTTAATAGAGCTTGAAAATCAGCTGCACTGATGCTCATCTGGGACATGATTCCTGGAACCACAGGAAAAACTGTAAAATACAGCACTTTCACACTGCTCTGGGTCACTCTTTGCATGGGTTAATAAGGACAGGGTTTGATGAGTGCAGAGATATGTTTATTTAGGATATAACATCTTACTGTGATGGAGAATAAATACGTACAATTAAAAAATATAAAATATTGTCATTTCACCACGAATATCCTCAAAAGGGTATCAAATGCTCCAGAGAGGAGAGGGCGGCAAAACATCACCAGAGGTGATAAAATGGAAGAAAACTGCTGGGTGTGCAAAATGAAGAATGATATCCTTAAACAACTGCTTTGATTTCATCAGCACAGACACTTAAATCTTCCATTACAAGGCGTGAACAGGTAAAACAATGTTGAGTCAAATTTATTGTCCAACTCAAGAAGGGTTTGGATCCCTTCCAACGTGAGGATCCCTGGAAGTGTTCAAGTCCAGGTTGGAGCGGGCTTGGAGCAACCTGGTCTAGCGGAAAGTGTCCCTGCCCATGGCACGGGGTTGGAACAAGGTGATCTTGAAGGTCCCTTCCAGCCCAGACCTTTCTAGGATTCTATGATTCTATGCCTACGTTGACTACATTTTTTCCAACATCTTGTTTTAATTTATTTTTTTTAATTTAATTTTTTAACAAAATATATTGAAATGAAATTTTCTATTCTGAGTAATTTCCTGCCTATAATTTAACTGATCTTTATTATGAAATGTCTTATTCAAGGTTCTCTTAGTTTTACATGGAAAGAAAAAGTTAAAATCCTGCACCTTATCATTTTCAAAATAAATTCAAATTTTTTTATATTTTGAGATTTTTAAAAATATAACCTTATTCTGGTGAAGACAACATCAAATTTCAAAATTGTAAATGAAAAGTAAGCTAAAGAATGTACCTTTCCTAGTTTTGCTAACAGTTCTGTTGCAGCATTTACAAAAGGTATTATTAGAGAAATGGGAAAGGTTTGAGCATAACAGGAGACTTCACAGAGATTTCTTAATGTTCAGGAACTGGATAATCACAAGTTTAAACACAGGTAGTATCCAAACTGAAATACTTGTAAAAAGAATGTAAAAATGCACAGAAAAAGAGATGTAGCTCTCAAGAGTTTTCATTTATACAGTGAATTCACTGGATTGTTTGATGGAGAATGGCATCTTGTGACAGCATAAAACTGCTTTTCCGTGAATTAAAAAAAGGCACCAAATATAATCTAAAAGTAACAGACATGTTTTAATTTCAGTTCCAAGATAAAAATAAAAGCAATTAATGCAAGTTTTTGTCACCTCAATGCAAATGAGAAAGACCCCCGAGAGCTCAACAGAATTATTCCAGATTTTCACTGATATAAATCAAACCAGGATTTCACTCATTCAACTTGAATAGAATTAAAATGCAACTTCAAATTACTTAGTTGCTCAAACATATTTATCAACACTGAGTGTCATCTCAACCACAGGGCTCAGTAACAAAAGGTTTATATCAAGTTCAGAACTTCCCTGCATTAAGGGCTGTTCCTACCATTAAAAAAAGACCGGATCCTGCCCTGTTTGGATCTGAATAAATGAGGCAGATAAAAATCAGGGTTCAGGAAATGATATTGTCCCAATATTGTTCCCTTTTTTTAAAGATCAGAGAATGAAGCACACAGCAATTAAGTGTTTCAGCCAAGGTCACATTGTGATTTGCAATCCATAACACTCGAGGTTTTGAACCCACGTTTCAAGCTCCACAACCAAAGCAATGTTTTTTATTATTATTATTTTTACAACACATTTGTGTTGGGGTTTTTTTATGGTCAGCATATGATGTGGTAAATGCAATTTTAAAAATTATATAGCTTGACAATTCTCTGTTTTCTTAATGTATCCTGGTTTTTTTCATTCAGAGTTACCAGGCTTTATTTTTCTTTCTTTCTTCTTTCTTTTGGGGGAGGTTTTTTTGCTTAGGTATCAAATTGCAATCTTACATAAGTCCAAATAAAATAAAATAAAATAAAATGGCTACCTAAATACCATTACCTGAAATTTTGAAACATTAAGACTTCAAAAGGGTTAATTAATTACATTAGCTGTGTCATTATCCTGGCAACATTCTGCCCGAGGGTGTATAGATCTATTCAGCTGCTGAGTTTGAAAGAGCTGTGTCCTTCTCTCACAGAAGAAAATTCATCAGACATTAAAAACATAGTCATTAGCAGAACATATTGTTTTCTCTCCACCAGATTGAGGAGCATCAGATGGAATAATCAAAACAAATATTAAATAAATATTTCTCTTTTAAAAAAACATGGAACCCAGAATTCATTGCAAATCAGAATAGATTTTTTTCTGTAAGTTGAAACTGCTTAATATTTATTGATTGTGGAGAACCAAACTGTCCACAGTCTCACATATTTGTAGTCAAAAGTGGATGTAAAATGCTCCTGTATTAGCAGGATAAAATGATGTTATCACTTTTAACAGGTGTAAATAACTGTATAAGGTACATCTAGTATAAATATAGAAAAACTGGTAAAATAAGGAAAGGACAACAAAGATGCTTAAAGGTATGAAATGGGTTCCATGTAAAAGGAGATAAACTAAAATAAATCTCTTCAGCCTGCAGACTAATTGTTTCAGGATGGGACAGAAGTCTATGAAATCATGACAATCACGAGGAGGCAAAGAAAGAGCAATTATTTGCTGTTTCTTGTAATACAAAATCTAGGAGGTATCAAATAAAGTTATCTGAAGGTGGGCTCAAAATGATTAAAGTACTTTTTCACGCCGCACAAAATTAAACTGTGAAACTCATTGCCACGGGATGTTGTGAATGTCATAAGTTTTCACGGGTTCAAAAAGCAATTAGATATAAACATGGAAGGAAAACCCTTCATAGACTATGAGAGACAAAGAAATAACCTCTAGGTCAGGAAATTGCATAGCCACAGATTGCAGGAAACTGGAAAGCTCAAATGTGGGAACATCAACGTATATCTTCCTTTTTATGCTCCTTCCCACCAAGTAGTCATTGCTGGAGACCAGAAAATTGTCCATGCAGTCTGTGGTCTTACCGAATATATCTTCTTTTACAAACCAGAGAATTAGTCTAAAAATGCTAGCCCTAGATTAAGAGGAAATAGTTTTTAGTTCAAACATATCCCATGCTTTCATCTCCATCATCTCATAGAATCAGAGAATCACAGGATGGGTCAGGTTGGAAGGGACCACAGTGAGTCATCTGGTCCAACCTCCCTGCTCAAGCAGGGTCATCCCAGAGCACATGGCACAGGATTGTGTCCAGATGGTTCTGGAATATCTCCAGTGAGGGAGACTCCACACCCTCTCTGGACAATCTGTTCAGTGCTTGGTCACTCCACAGGGAAGAAGTTCTTCCTCGTGTTCACGTGGAACCTCCTGGGCATCAGTTGCTGCCCATTCCCTCTTGTCCCATTGCTGGGCATCCCTAAGGACAGCCTGGTCCATCCTCTGCCCCCTCCCTGCAGACACTGACAGACATGGATGAGGTCCCCTGTCAGTGTCTCTTCTCGAAGCTGAACAGCCCCAGCTCCCTCAGCTTTTCCTCATCTGAGAGATGCTCCAGTCCCCTCATCACCTTTGTCACCCTCCTCTGGACCTGCTCCTGGAGCTCCACATCTCTCTTGTCCTGAGCAGCCCAGAGCTGGACACAGCACTCCAGATGTGCCTCACCAGGGCTGAGCAGAGGGCTGGGATCACCTCCCTCGACCTGCTGTCAACACTCTTCCTAATGTAGCCCAGAAAAATCCAAAGTGAAGGTTGTATATCCATTATAAGCAGTTACACCCTGATGTTGTTGCTGGTTAGTGGTGGCTTACACAAGGTATAACCCACAGCCCATGAGAATACTTCTGATTTCACAGTGTGATGACAATTATTCTTCCCCTGGGTGCACACCCAGGTGCCCAGAGCAAAGTAACAATACTACTATTATTTAAAATTCTTTCCAACTAGACAGTCAGGATGGGAAAGAAAGAGCTTTCATGAGCATCTTTCATGCTGGCTTAGATGTAGAAACACAAGGCACAGGGGGGAATCACAGAATCACAGAATATCCTGGTTAGAGGAGACCCACAAAGATCATCACTGAGTCCAAATCCCGACCCTGCACAGGACACCCCAAGAATCCCATCCTGTGCCTGAGAGTGTTGTCCAAAAGCTTTTTGAACTCTGGTAGGAAATAAATCTCTCAATAGAATATAAATCAATCAAATTTGAGTAACACTTATGACATTGGCAAAAGGCACTGTCTTGACAGCAGGGCCATTCCCTGACAAAGTTCACAGCCCTGTAAACTGCCTCAAAAAGTGCTCCCAATTTTTATGAGTAACAAACCACACGCATTTTCCCAAATATTATGCAGAGTCAACTTTAAATGTAGGAATGCTTCCCTTGCAATTGGCAGAAATTATACTATAAAAGCTGAACATATGTACTGGATTTTTTGTGTCGCTGTTGTTTAGAGATCTAAATAGGAACCATAATATTCTAGTGATGTAAACTCTATGACTATAAAAAAATCTAGAAATCACAAGATTTATTCTCATAAGAAGAAAAGTTTGAAGATAAAAAGATTAAAAACAGCAACAAATCTAATTTACAAAGCCATTAAAAATGGAAAATAAATAATTTATCTCATAAACAGTGAATTTTGGATTGCTAGTTGCAAAAAAAGGAATTTGGAAGGACACACCACCAGCACATAGGAAATGGCATATAGTAAATAAGCAGTAAAGCTTATGAAGAAAATCTATAGGCCTGCAGTATTAAATATATGAGTTTATACACCTCTGTTCTCATACAACCAATCTACACATGATCCCAGACACAAGATTTGAAAAATCTGTGTACATTTTCTGGTTTTGTTGTCTCCTGATTCATCCTAGAAAACCTTTTGTTGAAAAGCTTTTTCTTTTCAATTTGTCACTGAAAATCAAAATCGTCACATAAGTTTAAATCTCTGAATCCACCCTAAAATGCCAGTGGGGGAATTTGCTGCTCCGACCCATCACTTCATACTTGAATTATGCAGCCTGAGTTGATTTACAAAGGTCTTTTGGTCACTGGCAAGCACTGGATACTCGGTTCAGGTGTCTTATGGATACACCAAGTGTAATTTGAGATGCCAAAGGTATCCTGAACATCTGCAGGAGCCAGAGAGATCTAACTTGGGACTTCTGGGAGACGTTGCCACCTCCGAATCAGTGGTTGGGAGTCCCTGCATATCAAATGGCTTTGTAATCTGAACTTAGAGCTTTGAGAGATTTACACACAAATGCCTAACTCTCCAAAAAGGCAGCAGGAGTCCAGCTGCCTGGATTTATTTATATATTTATTTATTTCTCTTTCCTTTTGTGTAATTAATGAAGTGCTGATAGAGAGATGTTTGGTGCATTCGAGTCACCCAGGGGTGCCTGATTTCTGCTGCCACTCAGGAATTGCACAGATGAATGTATGTCATGTTGGATCTGTCAGCTCCTTGCATTTGTCTTGATTCCCAATGCTTTAGATGGGACAACTCAGCTGATCCCTGCACCAGGCTTAGACACAGCACTGCTGCTGCAGATCTGACCTACTGAGGCTATTGGTATTTAAGATTGGGTGTAATTTTAAAAGAACTGGGATTTGCTCCATTAGGCTACCACTGAAATTCCTTTTTGTTGTTTTTACCAGCTGTTGTAAGCCTCTAGCAAGCCTTTTGAAGGTGGATACCTAAAGACAGGCACAAGGGTCACTTGAAGTTTAGAGGTGATCCCTCAGCCAAGGGATCTAGTTCCACATCTGGGTGTCCCCAAAACTGAGTGTTCCCAAACCTCCAACCCTAAAGTGGAAGTTACGTAGCAAACAGGCGTTTCCTCCAACAAAGGAAGCAATAATTTGGCATCCTCAGTGAATGTTTTAGCTACTGAGGTATAACAAGCCTGACAGAATTCCAGGAGCATTTGGAAAATTCTCTCAGACACATAGTGAGGTTCTTGGGGTTGGACTTGGTGATCTTAAAGGTCTATTCCAACCTAAATGATTCTATGATTCTATAGGTGTATTCAAGTATGCATCCTATATGAAAGCTCTCACTGGAGCTCACTACCAAAATCCAAAGGGTGGGATCAACTTCCTAGATGGAAGATCACCTCTATGCAAAGAACTAATGCATTATATGCAAGTATTTTCATTCCCACATTTTTAGGGACATTCAATTAGTTGTACAGTATTTGTGCCAGATCTCATAGAATCATGGAATCACAGAATGGTTTGGGCTGGAAGGGACCTTAAAGATCATCTCATTCCAACCCCCACCATGGGCTGGGACACCTTCCACTAGACCAGCTGGCTCAGAGCCCCATCCAACGTGGCCTGGATGGGTTTCCACACAGGATGAATTTTACTTAGGATTTGTGGGTTTGATGGCTTAAAGATAGGACAACAGATATTTATTAGCTATTTCCTACAGTAAATAATGTGGGAATTTAAGTGCTATGTGTGGAAAATTGCTAACTTGCTCCACTTCACAGTACTTTGAGGGAAAAGGGGAGATACTCATGACTGTGGTTCTCTTTTTTTTTCCCCCTCTGAACTGCTTTTTCACTGATAACATATTCAGACAAAAAATGAAATATTAAGTAGAAATATTATAGAATGGCTTTTTGTTTCACCAGGGGATGACTGATGAAGTGGAGAGGATACCTGTTGAATTTATGGAGCTGATCCATCAGCCTCCCACTTGACCCACAGCTGTCATCTCCCTACAAATTAATATTTACCACTTTTAAATGCCTTCAACTGGGGAGAGATGAGAGGGGAGAGGAGGTTAGGCAGGGAAAAACCTAAAAGGGAGGTTTTGTGAAGAATTGCAGGGAACATAGTACATCATAAGGTAATTACAGCTCGGCCTGTCCAAGTGTTACTCTGCAATGGTGAATTATAGGCATGAGGCTGCAGCACTTCACTTTCTGACTCGTAACTAAATCAGAATCCTTTTAAGTTTTAATTAATCTGCTTAGCTTTAGTTGTGAGGGAGCAGGGGAGTGGGAAAGGGAGGCAGATTAACCCTTCAATTGACAAGGACTTTCACAGTGTCTCCTCTTGGGCTATTTTTCCCTTAAGCACCTGAGGGAGACAACATTATCAGTCTGACGTGGGGGCCTATTAGGCTGTGATTTTTTAATTTTTTTTTAATTTGCCAGTGTCTGGTTAGTCCTTTCTATTTCATTATCAAAAACCAATTAATTTTCTGTAAAAGCACCAAATTAATTACAAAATACTATGGAAATATAAAGAATGGAGGAATTTCCCTCTTCTCTCCTCCTACCCTTGCCTCATTATGGGAAATATGTTGGGCCCCTTGGCAGCAAAGCCCTATTAAAGAGCTACAGACTGTCTAGCTGCTCATTTATAATTCTGTTGATGGTGTCAGGAGGCCTGTGTTATGGGGGTAAGTCCATTTCTACCCACAGAGATCATTTTCCAATTCCCTAGCACAGAAAAATAGTCATAAAATCATTAGAAGTGGGGCTGGAAGAGACCTCTGGAGGAAATCCAGTCCATGTTCTCTACCTGTTCATCAAAGCTTCCAGGCATGGACACATTACAACCTTTCCAGGTGATCCATTCTGTTTTGCAATGATCCATTTCATTAGAGAGGTGTCCCTACTGCAGTTTATGTTCATGATTATTTCTCCCATATTCATTGAATATAGGGAACAGTTTTCCTCTTTATTTCTGATTTCTGGTATTTGAATATTGTCATTATATCTTCATCAGACTTATCTCCAGACTATTTTTTCCCTCTTCTTTCTATCTTTTCTCTGTGGGTAGCATTCATTGGGGCTCTTCTGCTCTGGGTGGTTAAAGTGACAATGGTGAGAATGGAACTCATCTACAACTTGAATGTCTCTGTATATGGAGCTATGATTGAGATGCTTAAACCTCAGTGTTCAGTGCTATTTGAGATGTCCTGGGTTATTCTACCAGGAATAGTGTTCCAGTTTCCCATAGGTCCTGTATCATGGCCATTATCCACATCTAAAATGGCATTGGATGTCAATGTTTAGACAAGAAGGTTGTCCTTGTAGGTGTCTACAGGAGAACAAGCTTTCACAATACTCAGTGGAAATCAAAGCAATGTAGTCCACCGAGTCCAGAAACAGAGATTCCATTGTCCAAATTGGAGTGTTTGCTTAAGACTAAGCTGAACCACCTTCTGGTCATCTTTGGTTTAAATATTAATGAGGTGTCCATGACTCTAAGGAAAGCTTAGACAGCTGATACTTATACAGATGACTACAGAGAAGCAGAGAGCTCTATATGTCCCTATCAGTGGCAGGGGGATTGCAAAGGTGGACTTTATGGTCCCTTTCAACCCTTTCAATCCATTCTGTGATTTTATGTATCAGTGTCTAGGTCTGACTACTAATCTACTTCTTGTGACTACCTATACACATGTAGAATGTTACAGACACTGAGATGTGAGGAAAAGAACACCGTATTTAAGATATTTTCACAAAAAGGGAGATTTCAGAGACTGTAATTCTCATAATTTCAGACCCTTCGTATTTGCAATTCTACTTGACAGAGATTGACATTAAATGCCTCTGAGATTTCAGTGAAGATCTTTATTAGTGGTGGGTGGATGCAGTTATCTCCAGAGGATTTGTTAAATATGAACATAATGTTTCCATTACATCCTCTCAATTCTGTAGCTGCTGCAGAGGTGAATTCAGGTCATCCAGAGTAGACAGAACTGTGTTTTCTGCTTTGGATCCATCTCATATAACTTTGTTTGTCTGCCAGGCTAACATACACATCTGGGTTTAGATCCAGGTGTGCTTTGCTGGATCTCATCAACTCAGACAAGGACACTAACCCTGTATGCATGATTTTATGTGCTTTGATGGACAGTGGAACTGAGTTGTCTGGGAGGAGTGATATATGTGTTTGCACAAAAAAAAGCAGATTTGCCATTTAGATTATCCCTAAACCTTATAATTCTGATGTCCATAACTAGTACAAAAGGTTTACTGTATTTTGATTAAACCTACAGTTATATCAATCAAATTACTCATTCCTAAACTCCTTTGATTTTGTGTCTCTTACATAACAAAGGTACTAAGTGTTGAATGAAGAATGCTCATTGCCAAATGAATAACAGTCCTCTGAACCCACTATCTTAAGGCATCTCAACTTTCCAGTAAGATAGCAGCCCTATCTCATTTTATTTTGGCTCTGAATTCTCCTCCTGGGCCACAATTTAAGCAAGAGGAGTATGTGGAGCCCTGAAGCAAAAACAGCTCCATTTGGCAGCTGATACATTCCCCTCAAGGCTCTCAGAGCACAAGTAGCTCAGATACTCATAGGACTGAAGGAAAAACTGAATGTTGCCTCTGTAAAGACTTGGGTTTTTCAGGCCCAGGAAGGGTGAAGATGGAATTAAAAACCCTGGAGATCTGAATTTTCTACCCAAATGGTGGTGATGGTGACCACCAAAAAGTCACTCCAGTGAGCAGCATTCTGCTAATCTGGTGTGACTCTCCCCCAGACAGCAATAAGAATGGCCAGTCAAGATTTGCAGGCAAGGCAAAACTGGGAATCTTACCTGTTTTCTGGCTATTACCAGACTGCTGTATTCCCATCAATGAGGATATAATTATGGGATAATGGAATGACATTGTCACTGGTCTTAGCCTGGTCCACAACCCAGTCACTTGACCACTGCCCCTACAGATTTTTATGGTACAGCAGAGCTCAGGAAATCCTCACTGGCATTCAAGGTACCTGACAAATGTGGAGAAAACGATGTCAATTTTGACTAAATGAAGACAAAAATAACTTTGGAAGGAGGGAAGTAAAGAGAAGGAAGAGAAAGTTGCAACATGCCTGTTGTGTAGTCACTTTGAGAGAGGAATTTACTGCTGTGGAGAACAGTTTTGCATCACTTGTCTCTCTGTTCTGGAGAACTGTGAAGTTTCCTTAAGCTACACCCTTTTGTGCAAAGCCCTGTGCAAACCTGAGTGCCTTTAGCTGACAAGCTTGTTTGGTGGCAAAAGATTCATCTCACCTTTATTTAGAGACAATAATATAGATAATAATGTCTTATTTAGCTATATTATCTCATTTATAGTCAGCAACCAGAAACTGATGCTTCTAGATCTCAGATTCTCTGCAATATTTTAGATGTTTGCAGAAGAAAGGTGAATTAAATCTCTGAAGAATCTTTTCAGCACAAATGATTCTAAAAGGATCCCAAGGTGTCTAGCTCAGATATGTGTGTTAGCCTAGCAGACAAAGTTATATGAGACAGATACATGTCTAAAAATACAATTATGTCTATTCCAGTGGGTACAGAAATTAAAGGTAATAATCTATGTTTATTCCCACTCAAAAAAATGTTTCAGAAACCATCAGTCAGTGAGAAATAAATAACTGGAAATAGAAATATCAGTAAATACAAATTCTACTCACTTACGACATAGGGAAGTCTTGAAAATAAGACCCAGTCTTCAGTTTCTGCAACTTCACTCGTTCCATTGAGCTGGGCAGATTTATACCAGCTAAAGATTAGGATCAAAATATAAGCCTAACAACTTTAAATGCTTTAATTATTTATCCAAGGCTGTTTTGACTTGCCCTCTGCAGTTGGCTGTGAGTCAGAGGAAGCTTTAAGTAGTATATTAGCAATTATTAGCCAGCTTAAGCTTTCACTGCATATTAGGAATCAAATCAGACATTTTTATTCTTTCAATTATTATTTTTTAGAGAATGGAAGAAAATGTCTAATTTATCTGTGTAAAATAAAAGGCTAAAATAGCGCTTTGGGGGAAAATGTCCCATTTAAATGCCTGCCAGAATCTGGGAGAAAAAAAAAGGAAAAAAAGAAGAAAAACCATGGAGTAGCATTTTCCAGCTTCAAAGAACTGCATAGACAGTGGCTGATGGTTGCTTTACCATCCCTTGCTCATATTTGAAAAAAGTCATATTCTCTAGGGTGCAGAGTGTCAAAAGCAGCTTTATCAAGTCATCAACTGAACTTTTACCTTCCATTTTCATTGAGTCATAAAATAGTTTGGGTTGGAAGGGACCTTAAAGATCATCTAGTTCCAATCCCCTGAGCTGCTGGGAAAATTGCTGTGGTGTAACAGTCTTAGTCTATGGTCTGCAAATATAAGTGTACTTCAACAATGTCAAACATTGAAATGTTTGCCTCCAAACCATGACCCCAAGTGCAGCATCCACACATCTTTGAAATTCCTCCAGGGATGGTGACTCCACTACTTCCCTGAGCAGCCTG
The DNA here is from genome assembly GCF_003984885.1 of Neopelma chrysocephalum. Taxonomy (NCBI): domain Eukaryota; kingdom Metazoa; phylum Chordata; class Aves; order Passeriformes; family Pipridae; genus Neopelma; species Neopelma chrysocephalum. Next base: position 610,369 of record NW_020926159.1, read on the forward strand.
TTCCAGGCTTTGACAACCCTAGGAGTGAAGAAATTTTTCCTAATATCCAGTCTAAACCTCCCCTGGTGTGACTTGAGGCCATTTCTTCTCCTCTTGTCACTTGTTACCTGGGAGAAGAGTTACAGAAGCCCTGTCCACACTGACTAAGGAGACTTGAGTGGTCTTATGAACTTCTGTTAAATGTTTAGCATGTTGGGACATAAACGTTCACACTAAAGGGACCTTAAAAGAACTTTTTCTGTGGGATGTTCTGCACTGAATTAGGGAACAGGTATGGGTCAAGCTTAGAAAGAAAGAAAAAACTGCACCTCTATAAGTCTTTCTGAAGAGATTGATTCAGACCCCTTAAATTAGTTTGTTTAGATAACAATACACAGATCGGTGAGGTCATGAGCCTCTTGATGTTTATTTTTCATAGACATATTTTCTAAACAAAAGATTTTTTTTTAAATTAAACCAACAGATGCACAGCCAAGAAAAGTAGCATAGCTGGTACTCTAGAAAGTAAATACAAAGACTGATGAATTGATGTTTTGAGATTTACAAATAGCACAGATAAGATACAAGAGGATGACTAACAACAGGAAGCTAAAAGTAGGAACACTTTCATCTTCATGTGACCTAGCAGGGTATAATAATATTGCAGAAACAAGTGCTGGTATCTTGAGGTTTCCAACTGCCTAATCCAAGATAGGATCAGCAAAGGCCAGGAAGCAACACAGAAATGTATATCTTGATGAGTCTCAGTGTTTTGTAGCTGAGATCCTTGTGGGAAAAAAATGGCCTGTATAGTGCCAGCTGCTCTGTTTTCCTTCCCTTTACTGCTCCATGCCCCTCAGCCCTGTGCTACTGCTGCTGATGCTTGCAAGGGGTAGATGATCTGCTGTAGCACATCCGACATGGGAAAAGAAATAATAGATCTCCTCAGCACAGGAAGGACATAGACCTTCTGGAGAGAGTCCCGAGGAGGTCACCAAAAAGATTAGAGGGATGGAGCACCTCTACTGTGAGGAAAAGCTGAGAAAATTAGAGATGTTCAGCCTGGAGAAGGGAAAGCTTTGGGATGACCTAATTGCAGCCTTCCAGTACCTGAAGGCAACCCACAAGAAAGATGGAGAGATTCTTTGCAATGGCATGGAGTGACAGGACAAGGAGGAGTGGCTTCAAGTGGAAAGAGAGTAGGTTTAGATTAGATATTAGTAAAAAATTCTTCCCTGTCAGGGTGGTGAGGCACCAGCACAAGCTGCCCAGGGAAGCTGTGGCTGCCCCACCCCTGGAAGTGTTTGTTCAAGGCCAGGTTGGACTGGGCTCTGAGAAACCCATGGCAGAAGGTTGGAGCAAGATGATCTTTAGGTCTCCTTCCAATTCAAACCATGCTATGATTCTATGAGCTCTGTGACCTGGTTGATTGTCTGCAGAGCCTGTATCAGTGCTTCCCTGAGCTCCAGGTTTGAGAAACATAGGGCAGTTGCTCAAAGCAGCATCCCAGAGGATAAGTGTTGTCTGAGGCTCTGCACAGTGTCATCTGTGATATGCTCACACTGTGCTGGTGAGATATGTTTTGCAGGTTGAGAACCACTGAAAAAAAAAACAAATGCCCAAGATTTTTTCAGCCTTAAATCTTTTTCAGTTTTACTCTTTAGTCAACCTGATTTTAATCTCAGTGCAAATCTTTCAGAATAACCTCCTCATATGGAGTTTGACTAATTGATCATTGTAGATCCATTCCATTCCATTCTATTCCATTCCATTCCATTTTATTAATATAAAAAATGAACAAACCTTTTAGCTACTGGATCTTTATTTTCATACATGAATGTGGCCTATAAACAGACTATTCCACAGTGTCTTTTGTCTTCAATTTACTGCAACATTTCAACAGTGTTCTGGCACCCTTGCATGGGAAATAGTTCATGGGACCCCTAAACTGAAATCAATAGGACAATTCAATAAACACAAATGTCAAAAGATGCGCCTTTGATTCTGATTCAGTTGTGAAAGTTTAATTTAAACTTGCACTGAGAAAAACAAGAAAACAGCCTTTCTTGGCACCAGTAATTACAGTCTGGGATGGCCCCGAAAGTCCTTGCTTTATTTTGAACCAGTCTGACAAACAGTGCAAGTAACACAACTGGAAAAGACAGAGCACTTGGCAAAAGGCTGTAAAATGGCAAAATCATTGAAAGTGCATTATAAAACATGCAAGGAAGAAATACTCCCCCAAGCAGGACATGTCAGTTGCATGGGAATGGCTGAGAAAAACAGTTGCTTAAAGACTGTGACTTATGAACCTCTGCCATGGAGGCAGAAGAAGTGCCATAGGGGGTAGTTCAGCTGGGGAATGGATTAAGCACGAATGTGCAGGAGAAAACTGGAAGAGTCAAGGAAAGTTTCTGAGGTGGAAGACAACATGCCCTAGGAAGAGATGGAAAGTTGGGATGAAAAGAAATTCTCCCTGCAGGCACAGACCTTGTCTATTATGTTCTACAGCATTTCAGGAATTAGATTAGAGGACAATGCTTTTGTACTTTGCAAAAATCCTTCTTTTCAATAAGAAAAGACTATATATATACCTATATTTATAACTAGAATTCCTATCATACTGATGCTTACACCACTAGGTACATATACAGGTGTATATATTGAAATAAATTATTGCACTGTGCTTTTGTATTATACTGTTAATTTTCTTCAAAGGGATTGAAATGTTTATGAAAAAAAGAGAAGCTTATTAGGACATGAAGAAGGCTCTGCTGGTTTTAGTCTTAAATTATGGTTTGGGACACAGTTATTATAGTCCTCAGCTTTCTTCTTAAGTCATTCTTACTGCAGCTTGGAAATTAGTTACATATATATACATTGAAAAGACAATTCCATTATCATCAAAAATTAAGACTTTTTTTTGACTGTCAATCTCATTGACATTTTTTCCCTAATCTTTTAGACTAGGATATTTCCATCTCCTTATTTGATATTGCTTTCTGGAAAGCAAGCAATGTTGTGGAGAGCCATATTAAGTTTAGGAAAGACAAAATAAAAGAATTTTTCTGTGATAGCTTTTTTTGATGCCCTCATAACATTATTTTTTACAGTTTCACTTAATAGAAAAACCATTTTGGAAGAATCAAAAAGAACTAACTGTGTAAAGCAGAATATCCAGTTCTTGCCCAGGGCTGCTTATGACGTCAGTATCCTAATAAATCATGATAAAAACAATGTTTCATATTCATAGGCCAGATATGGTCTGAATTTATGAAAACAAGCAAAATATAAGGGTAAAAATTATAGTTCTCATCAGTTTGCATATGCGGGTACCCAGGAGGAGTATAGAGACAGTGTCAGAGCATGCAGGGATCAGGGTTAGGAGCCCACATGGAAGTTGATTCTCCCTAGAGACATAAAGGTCAACAGGAAGGGCTTCTACGGGCACATGTGTAGCAAAAGGAAGACCAGGAAAAATGTGGGTCTGATGCTGAATGGGACAGGGGGCCTGGTGACAGATGGCACCAAAAAAGCTGGGAAACACATGCCACATTTGCCTTGATTTTTCTTGGTAAGATTTGCCTTCAGCAGTCACAGGTGTCAGAGATCAAAAGGAAAATCTGGAGCAAGAAAGACTCACCATTAGTGGAAGAGGACAAGGTTAGGGAACTTTTAAATGAAGTGAATATATTCAAGTCCAGAAGACCTGACAAGGTGTACCAGGACTACTGAGGCTACTTTTGAAAGGTCGTGGCCATCCTTGAGGACTGGAAAAGAGCAAATCTCACTTTTATCTTCCAGAAAGGGCCAGAATGAGGACCCAGGGAAGTACAGGTTGATCAGCCTGAGCTGGATCCCTGCAAAGGTGATGGAACAAATCATCCTGGAAACCCCTTGCAAACATACGAAGGACAAGAAGGTGATTAGATATAGTGAACGTAGATTTAGGAAGGGAAAAACATTCCTCCCCAACCTGATAGACATCTGCACTGAAATTAATGGCTCAGTGGACAAGGAGGGAGCAGTGACTTGAAAAGAGCTTTTGATACTGTCATAACCACCACAGACCAGAAGATCAAGAATGAGCTGGATAAGTAGACAGTGAGGTGGATTGAAAACAAACTGGTCACTAAAAGGGGTCACTATTGGGCCAGTGCTGTTAATCATCTTTCATGGCCAAGATGGTCAGACAGACTGTAAAGTCTTAAACAATACAAAATTGGAAGGAGTAGTTGTGAAAGTAGACATGAAAGGTAGTTGTGCTGCTATTCAGAGGGACTTCAACAAGCTGAAGAAATGGATCAACAGGGATCACACGGAGTTCAGGAGAGGAAAATGCCAAATCCTTCACGCAGAAAGGCGTAACTCAGTGCACCAGTACAGACTGGGGAATGATGGGGAAAGAAGCTTGGCAGGAAAAGACCAGAAAAGATGGTCCTGGTGGTCAACAGGATGAACGTGAGCCAGCAATGTGCCCATGCAGCAAAGATGGCCAAGGGCACCCCAGGCTGCATTAGGCAAAGCATTGCCAGCAGGACAAGGGAGTTGGCCCTTCCCCCTCTGCTCAGCAGTGGTGAGAAAAATCTGCAGCACTGTCTCCAGTGCTGGGCACCCCGAGGTAAAAAAGGGGTGGTCATGCTGGAACGAGTCCTGAGAAGTGTCAGCAAGATGATGAAGTACTTGGAGCTTGGGTAATTGAATGCTGAAACAGGGGAACCAGAGAGGTTGTGGAGTCTCCATGCTTGGGGATATTCAAAATGTGACTGGACATGATTCTGGGAGAGGTGAGTCTGGCTGACCCAGGTTTCAGCAGAAATAGATGATCTCCTGAGACTCTGTGATACTGTCAAACCTGTAGATGGTGGTTCTTGAATGTCACTTACTCTGAAATCTAAACAGAAATTTAAATATAAAATCATTGCTTTTCTATGTATTATGAGTCACAGAGAAACTGCTAAAATCATTTATAGGAACTATCCACAATGGATAGGACAGATTAACCATCCACCCTCTAGGAATAAAAATCATCAACAAGGGCATCACGAAGATGACTGAAAAGTGGCTGATTCTGCCTGAGTTGATCCTGGTTCTAACAGCAGTGGAGCTGTCACTTCCAACACCCACTGCTCAACTCATTTCCACTGTCCTCCCAAAGCCCTCTCAGTGCACTAAAATATTTTTAGAGCTTCCATTTCTGTTTCCCTGTCAGTTTCTGTCCCCATATTCCATGCTATTAGTTTGTATCTGTGCACATGATGAGACAGTGTGGAATTTTATTGGCGTGACTTGGGCTGACCACAACACGCATGCAAAGCTCCCTCCTTTTCATCCTCCTGCTTGTTGTCAGAGAGTAATTTAAAGTGGAATAGTCTCAATACATTTTTGCTGGAGAAGTAAACAGACAAAAGTAAGAAATATGGCTATAAAATACTTTGGGAAATTACAGGATATTCCTTATACCTTGTCCAAATTCTACAACCCTTTTTTTTAAACTGAATATGCTCTTTCCTCCTCAGTAATCCCATGTGAATCCACGAAAGAGGCTTTTTGAAGAGTAGAAATGTACTTGTTTGTGGATATTCACAGTCTACTTAGTCATCAAAATTAAATGTTCTTTTGTGAAGGTACCCATGGTTTTCCACTGACAGTGAAAAAAGTCCAGACATGTAATCTGAACACAGGGAATATCACCTGCCTTAACCAATGGACATAGTGAACATTCCCTGGGCAAGTTACACTGATAGTATCTGGCCTAAAGTGTCATAGCAAACCATAAGGATTTTTTAATATGACTTTCCTCATGTCTAATAGAAAGAATATGGGAAAAAGGAAGAGGTGTGACTTGGAGGTCATTCCATCGTCCCCTTTCATTGGTTGCAAAGACATGTAGGCCATAAACAAAGAGAATTACTTTGGAAAGATTTGAAATGGAGATTGTGCTGGAACAACAGAGGCTTTTGAAACCTGTTAGAATATTTAAATGGATTCAGATGAGCTCTCCGACAGTGTTTCATAACTAATGATTGTGGACCAAAGAATGTTTTTGATCTCTAATAACTGGCACTGGTGAAGACTCAATTTATCCTCATTAACCGAAGACCTTGACCAGTAAACAAACGCAATATTGCTTTCAGTAGGTGAGAAATATGCTAGAAAGGAGGAGGAATAAAAAGGGAAGGAAAGAAGAGATTTTATATGGTTTCCTTAAATAGAGGTTGAAAATTATGTAAAAATAGCCTTGTGGATTCAGAAGAGAAACATCTGCCTTTTCCTTTGAAGAAAAGGGCTATTATCACATGGTAGGATTCTTGTGCAGGGCCAGGAGTTGGACTCAATGACTCCTTGTGGGTCCCTTCCAGCTCGGGATATTCCATGTTTTTATCATTCTGTTTAAATCATCTCCAGACAATAAATACATGATATATTTTTAGTACAGTCTGCTTGGATAAACTTGACCCCAAGAGCAAAGAGTAGATAGATTTTAAATCACCATTGGAAATGAGCACAGGTTACATACTATAATTCAGAAAGTCTGTGAGATCCAGTACCTGTACCAGAATCTTAAATTTACAGGAAGGATATACAAAATAACAGCAAAAATAAATTTTCCAAGAGCAAACTATCCTGAAGATTTTCCCCACAAAGAAATAAATGTTAACAGGTAGTTTATTCTTCAGATCTAGCAGTGCAATCTTCAATAACATGGGATAAAAAAACAGGAGAAATGTTTCTTTATTCCTCATTCCAAACCAACTTATTGTGTGTTCTTGAAAGATGCTGCTACTTCTGGGGTTTTTTGGGTAGTGACATTGTCATCCAAATTCCTTTACAAAGCCCTAAGAGATCATGGGGCAAAAACCATTATAAATCTATGAAACACATTTCTTCTTTCATCATCATTGTACCAATAATCTTTGCTGCCCTTTGTATTAAATTTTCTACTTATAGCACCTGCAGTACTAAGATTACCAGGAATTTTATTGCAATAACACATAATTTTTTGGTGCCAGTGCTTTGACACCATTCCCGGAGGGTGAACTTTTTGACATCACCAGGACCAAATTACTGTAAGAAGAAATAAGTCACTCCCTATGATGCCTAAGTAAATATTTAAAACCTTAAATTTATTATGTATTCTTGAAAATCTCAGTTGAAACTTTTGCAGAAAAACTGCAACATATTTCTTATTTATGGATCATTAATTTATTGCAAGCTGCTGGTGGGTCATTTTTTTACAGAATATTGAGGAACAAGGTGCTGCTCACTAGAAGTGGTAAATATTACAAAGTATCTGTGGACATGCATTTTGAATACAAATCAGAAAATTTCCATTACATATGCAATCTCCTTTTTCATTTCCCATTATATACTCAGCAGTATTATTGAAGAAACAGAGTTTTATAAAAGCTCATACAAATGCTCATTTCCTCAGTCTACGATCCGACACAAGGAAATACTGATAAGGTTATCTGCTTCTTTTATTGGACTTATTAATTTTGCTGAATATATTCCAAGACATGATGTATCCTTCAGAGTAGTCAATGCAGAACTCAACATTAGAGGAGGAAGGAAAACATGCTTATTGTGCAGTGCTGTGATAGGTCAGCTTTTGAACTTCAGAACTGCTGGTGTTCACAATTTCTGAGTGGCAATTATTCGGTATCTCCAAAAAGTAGCTTAATGTACACTGAAACAGCTCAAGTATCACAGATTCTTGCATATGTCCTATAAAGCATTTCAACTCAATAAAGAAAAAATAAATTTCTTAGCATAAGGTTAGCAGGGCAATAAAAACTAACCTATAGCATTTTACTGCCAGAGAAACTGGCACCTGATTCCGGCTGTTTTATTCTTGCTTGTTCAAAATGTTAATAAAAGAGTTTCTTCTGTAGTAATGTCTACTGCCTTATCCTGTAAAGTTATAGATATATAAAATATTTCAAATATATTTATGTAATTTATATACAGAACTATGTATGTCTACATATAAAAATTATATACGGAAGTACAGATATATGCCATTGATTTTCTCCATTTAAAAAAAACAGATCCTTTCCATAACTCTCTGTGCAGAAATAAATGCACACAAGCAACCTATGGGTCAAATGCTTTTAGGGCTTGATAGACTTAGTGAACAGGAACAGCTGAAACATTCAGCACATGCCCTTGTCCCATTGTGCAAGGCCGTGCCCAGGACAACTGCCCAAGACCTGTAGATGACATTTAAAAGAGAAGTCTCTGTTGAAAGAAGCTCAAATTTTCAGTAGCTCATTGAAAAAGTCAGAATTTGAAAAAGTCAGAATTTACCTCACTGATATCCCAGAATATTGATCAATTCTTCTTCTATGAAAATGTCTTATACCCAAACATTTACATCTTGGACCTAATGCTCAGTCAAATGGGATTCCCTCTGGGTTTTTTTGCAGAAACAAGGTGAATTGGGGAAGAAGGAAGCATAAATTTTTCAGTTCTATGAATTGCTGTTGCATTATTTTATATATATATATTATTACATATATTTTATATTTATATAATTATATAAATTATATATAAGTAAATATTATTTATCAGGTTCTACATACATATAAATGTGTGGAGCATGTCCATGTTGGATGTCCCACACCAGACCTTTGTAGAACGACCTCATTGTAGATTGGTCTCATTGGAAATACTGAAGGCCAGAAGGGCTTCAGGTTTAAACAATTCTCTTGCCCTTCCAGGTGGTTCATCACTCCAGGTCAAGTTCAAGATATATTGATGAAGTAGCTTAAGGGAAGGTCACAGAGCTGCAGCTTCCCTTCCCTAGAGTTCCAGGAAAGTAGGATATTTTGTGGCTGGTTGGGATCTCATAGCACTTATCAGACAGGACTAAGACTACTGAACAAAACAATAGACCAAACCTTATTTAAAATCAAAAATAGGTTTTCCATGTCTGGAGCAAGATGTTTTCCATTTGTGCAAAGTGCTTTAAAGTAATAATTTGTCCTTCTGATATTTGAAGTATTTTTCTGTAGATTGTCACAACTTTTTCTAATACTTTGTATGGTAAGTTGGATTTCTTTGTTTAAACAAATAGCTTTCATTACCTGTGCTTACATTGAATGATTCCATTCAACAGAGCTTTTCTATTATCCTCTCTGCTCAGCACTTGGAGCATCTTAGCCAAAATACTTTAGGATTTTCTGATTTTGAGTTTTGCTTCTGTGATGGGGATCATCCAGTGAAACTGAGCCTTCTCAGGAGCTGTGGGGGTTTTTTTGGAAACTAGAGGGCTGGAAAAATGTTAAAAAAAGACCTGCAGGATGCCTCTCCCGATGAACCCTTGAAGAGAGAGAGCTGGAAATGATCATCTATTTTAAAAAAGATACAATGTTCTTTCACATGCAAATTACCAGAGATCCAACTCACATAGTTCATATCCCAATAGGAGGAAATACAGCAGAGCTGACAGATGTCATCAGTTGACTTAAATGACTGCATAAAAATTCACAACGTAAGTCCTTTATCTACAAACCCTGCATGTTTAAAAAAAAACTGTGCCAGTGGTTATAGGCTCCTACTTTGACTGCTAAGCCTTTGTCACCTGCAATTCCATGGATAAACAGTTCTAAATTATGTGACTTACTCAACAATATAGAATGGTAAAGACATAGATTTTTAAAACAAAAACAAAAAAGAAGCAAAAATTACTCCTGTGCACGCATGCTTCTTTATGATCCAACGTGCAACATTTTTATAGGCTGTATGTCTGCAAGAACACATATATAATGATGTTTAATGTGTAGTTGAGAGCAAAATTATTGCAGTTTTATATATATAGTGAAGCCATATAACAAAAGAGCAGTAGCTAGTGTTTGCCCTTATATGAGATGCAGTCATATAATGGAGAGCCTTAAAGCAAGGGTTTACTGTACTTTGGGAATTAATCACATAAACTATAAATTGGGTTCAACAGGCTGGCTGGGTAAATAGGCGCAGCTAATGAGGACACTATGAGATCTTATAAGAGCGCTGAGTGCCCCAGGACAAAAGTGCCGAGCTGCACCTGATGGAAAACTAGAAGACATCAAAGCATAAAGGATTAGTGCTCTCACAGTGTTGAGAAATGGCCAGGGGGAGATTCACCAACTTATTACCCACATCCAAGCTAATCCTGTTATCTGCAAAATATGACTGTGTTCAGGAACTGCCACCACCTAAACTTGCAGGAGACTAATTCTGTGTTTACATGGACAAAAGTGCGGGGAATTTTCATCCGGGCGAAGAATATGAGAGATGAGAATTTTTAAGGGTTTCCTTTGTGTCGAATGCTTGAAGAAGGGAAAATATAAAATTAGTTCTTCAATGGCTGCTCTGTATCCTATACAGATATCCTATAGGACAGAAACCCTTCTCTGGGGATACAGGGCAAAAGTCACATAAAATTTGTTCTCTCTTGTTTAGTTGGAATGTAGTGGCACTTTGCTAAAAGAAAATCAAAATACATTGAAAGTATCTTTGAAGATGAGAGGGATTGATAGTCCCCCAATATCTCTGCCCAGGAAATCTTTTGTGCAGCAAATGTCTGCCTGATGTTTTTTTCAGTGCAATAAAAGAAGGTGAAAAATATCCCAAGGTCCTTGCCAGCACACCACAAAATATAATTCATTATCCAGCCTAAGGTATGTGAGTTGGCTTGAAAGTTTTGGAAGAGATTGATAATTACCAAGGCTAGAAATATAATTTTTTTCATACCAAAGATCCGTCTGGTATAATCACCACCTCTGGTGAATAATGGACCTTATTTTTCAATTTGAATAAAACAGAAACAGACCCAAACAGCACGTCTTGGAGCAGATGATTTGAGGGAAAAGCAAATAATTTAGGGAAAAGGTCTGCAATTTATATTTAATCTAAACACCCAATATGCTCCTTCCAGTGGCTCATCAGCACCAAGGCTGGCTGCCTTCAGGGCAGAGTTTAGGCCTGATTACCCAGGCAAGCCCATGGCTAAGCATTTATATGGCATTAAGGAGCACCCCCAGCACATGGATCTCGCAGGCAAGGATTTATCTAGCTATCTAAGGGAAATGATTAATTTTGTAGGTTTTAATTTTTTAGGGATGTAAGAATGCCAGAGTGCCTGGTGATGGAAAAGACTCTTTGTGAGGATGGCATTGCCTGCAGGCTCCCCTTGGCTCTCTTGCTGGTGCTGTTTAACAGCACCATACCCAAGTTGTGAGAATATTGTAATTAGTGGCCTCCATGGTGAGTTGAAACTAGTGATTACCTCTTGTCAGTGAATCAAAGTAACAGGGGAAGATTGTTGTGGGGACCCCAGGATACCTGTGGAAACAAATTAATTCCCTTGACTTGCACATCAGCCCTTTCCACTTGAGTCCCTTCTAACCCTGGCTGCCTCTGGATTTCTTTTTTTACTTCTCCCTTAGCATCAACCAGTCTGGTAACCAGACTGTCCCACCCACAAACTTCTTGATTATTTGCTGTTTTTCAACCCAGGAGGTCTTTTCCAACCTTAATGATTCTGTGATTCTATGAAGTGACCAGGAAACAGACCAAGGGCTGTTCATTGGATGTTCCTTCATTCACATAACTATAACAGATGCCAAAATCTCTCAAAGGTCTCTTGATGTTACAGAGTTCTTTCTTTTGAAGAGCAAAAAATATTTAGCCTTTTTTTTTTTTTTAATATGTGTAAAAACTCCACTTCTACCTTTAGGAAGAAGTCCTTTACTGGATGGTGAGGCCCTGGCACAGGTTGCCCAGAGAAGCTGTGGCTGCCTCATCCCTGGAAGTGTCCAAGGCCACGTTGGATGGGGCTTGGAGCAATCTGGGATAGTGGAAGGTGACCCTGCACACGGCAGGCAGCCTGGAACTGATGTACTTTAAGGTCTCTTCCAACTCAAACCATTCTCTAAAACTATGATTCCATGATTTTTGTTTTCTAATAGAGATCTCTCTTCCTTGAGTTTTGATTGAGATAGTTTTTTGATTTTATTTTATTTGTCTTTAGAGTGTGCAAAAAAAGTTTTTAAATGTGTCAATTGTTGTATTCAAAGACAAATATTTAAATTTTGCCAGGGTAAAACACCTTTGAATTCAATTCAAATCAGAACCATGTGACTTTTTAATTTACAAAAGACTGTTTTGCAGGTTTTTAAGCTTCCTAAGAGATTCGAAGATCCATTACAGTCACTTCCCTAGCTAGGTGTTTCATAGACTATCAATGAGGTGAAGAAAAGTTTCAGCTAAGACACAGATTGTTAGAAAAAGAAAAAAAAGATAGAAAATAATAGAATAAAGAGGAACAGACTTAGAGCCATTAAACAATGAAGTAGTTCTATGGAACACTGATAATCATATACATTTCTGCACGTTCTTCTGATTATGAGCTGAAAAATATTTCTTAGTTTTTCATCTTGTTTAAACCAAAACAAATGGAGGAAGACAAAATACTGTGCATTCAAAATAAGACAGAAAACAAAACCTAATTCCTGCCTGGAACCTGTGGGTACCGACATGAAAGTCATAACAACTGTTTCCCTTCTGGTTTTAGGCCTTTACTGACCTAATGGGAAGCAGGAATTAAAATTAATAATATCCACTAATAATTTTGCTTTTGTTAATGATTTGATATACTGAAGCACAATTTTGGATGAGAGAAAAAAACCTCAGAAATGGTGCTAACAGCTACATTAAAACACAAAATTTGATGCTATTACTTATACAAATGTTATATTTAACCTGAAATTGAGGAGTGTTAATGAAAGAGAAATGATTTATTGAAGATTTTCTGATTTCAGATGCTTGGTATGTTTGGCTCTGAGTTCAAATTGTGCCTGTTTTTATCTTCTGACCTCTTGCCAGAATTTTTTTCTCCCCATCCTGCCTCTCTTCCCAAGCAAATTCATTTGCAACAATCCTGATATGCTTTACTATTTAATTTTTCAGAAGTATAGATCACCCTCTTGGCAAATAAAGTTATCATAAGAATTCACAAATTTGCATCCTGAGCTCTAATTTCTTCTGAAATTCATGACTCATAGATCCCAGAATTGACCAAAGTTCACCCAAAATGAAGCATAGATAGAATCATAGAATCAGGAAATATCCTGAGCTGGAAGGAGCCTGCCAGGATTGTTGAGTCCAATGAACAAAGGAAACAAGTCCCTGATGATGCCAGAATGAATCTGTACAGTTTTGCTTGGCCCTGGGCAGACATCAGCTCCATTTGGTGATCCTCACCTTATTCAACTAATATGTGCACTTTCAGATTCATGTCAGCATGTTTTGCAGCTGAAGAAAAGGTTAAAATTGTGTAAGTCAATAACTCCTCCCTTCCACCTCTTCCCCTCTTCCCAAAACACATCAGAAAACACTGAAAACACTTAGTTTATACTGCTTAAATGGAAAGGATTTTTTTTTTCTCTGTAGTCCAGTCTGGATCACAAAAAGTGACAATAGTGGAGTCCTCAGCTTGCCCTTAAGTCCATCTGGAACTAACTCTACAAAATATTTTGTTTCTGTTAACTAAATATTTTGCTTTCATTTCCGAAAGCTATGAAAAATGTCAATATAACAAATTTCAAACTACCAAAGAATTTTCACTTTGTAGCTGCAGAACTGTGATGACTTTAGTTTCTCTGTATTGATGTTTTATGCTTTTGAGAAGCTCAGAGAAGAAAAAAATCAGTTTAGTTTCAGTGATTTCTGGGCTCCTCAAGACGAGAGAGACAAGGGGCTCCTGGAGGGTGACACAGATGATGAAGGGACTGGAGCATCTCTGTGATGAGGAAAGGCTGAGGGAGCTGGGGCTGTTCAGCCTCGAGAAGAGACACTGAGAGGGGACCTCATCCATGTCTGTCAGGGTCTGCAGGGAGGGGCAGAGGATGGACCAGGCTGTTCTTGGGGGTGCCCAGCAATGGGACAAGAGGGAATGGGCAGCAACTGATGCCCAGGAGGTTCCACCTGAACATGAGGAAGAATTTCTTTCCTGTGCAGTGAACAGATTGTCCAGGGAGGATGTGGAGTCTCTCTCACTGGGAATATTCCAGAACCATCTGGACACAATCCTGTGCCATGTGCTCTGGGATGACCCTGTTTGAGCAGGGAGGTTGGACCAGGTGACCCACTGTGGTCCCTTCCAACCTGACCCATTCTGTGATTCTGTGATTCTGTGATTCTGTGATTCTGTGTGCATTTAAGGGACATGTGACAAGGCATTTACCTCACCTAACCTTTTAGAACTCAGTCAAAGTTAGTTCTCAAAGTTATATCACATGGGGTTCTTGGCATAAGAGTATCTACCCCAAATAACTGCACGTACTTGCAACATATATAACTATATATGGCTTGGTCAACCTGTGTAGTCTGTTGGAACTCTTGGTGTGCAACTCATAATTAGATATCTAAAAAGGTGACTTACTTAAAGATATCTGTAGTTAGGTTAGTGAATTCTACCTGTTTCAGCCATTGCTTCTCTTCATAATCTAAGCCATGAATGCCCACACTTCATTTTTTGGTTTTCTGTTTCATAATAATCTTTTCATACCCAAAACAGAAATGCTCTCAGGGACTGGCTGGTGTGCACCTTTGAGTTTTTCATGGACTCATGAAGGGTTTGGGTTGGAAGAGACCTTACAGATTATCTAATTCCAACCCCTCTGTCATTGACAGGGACACTTTCCACTACACCAGTGCATAAATGCCATCAAATATTTTGAATTGCCCTCGTGTCAGGACACCTGATGCTCTGTTTGCTCACCTTGGTATAGGACAATTCATAAACTAGTGAAGAGATTAAGTCTGGACATTTTAAGTTCACTTTTAGCAACATGAAGTTAAACAGTGAAAAACTCATAAAACTAAGTCGCATTTTGCAAGGTACATTCAAAATTTTGGGATAGACTGAGGAGCAGGAAAGGCCTGAGGTGAGCAGTGTCTTTTAAAGAGCCGTCAATGTATTCTGGGCCTGCTTATGGCCATGTTTGGCTGGAAAGCACTAATTAGATTAGATATACTTGGCTAGAAGGCAGAAAGCTTAAAACATTAACTTTTTAAACATGTGCATACATTTAGAATATAACATATTCTGCTTTTTGGAGGTATACTCTGAGTAAATATCTTGCCAGCATGATGTTATCCTTTAATTTCTCAAGTGAAAATACTCTGTTTCAGAGTCAAATCCTGCTCTTACACACACACACACACACACTTCTTTTTCACAGTGTTCAGAGAAGAGCATAGACCCAAAAATGTTACTAATATTTTCTATTTTTTCAATTAGGAAATACATAGAAATACTACATACTTACTGTCATTTCGAAAATATTGAAGGGATTTTTAACAATTTTTTTAGTTTTAATTCATTTGTTTGCTTATGATAACTGAGGAGAGGGTTATATAAGCAATTTTTTTCTTCAGTAGGGATTGTTCAAAGCTTCCAAACAGTGTGGACAACATTTAATTTTGTTGTCTTAGCAGGAGGTGATGGACAAATACACGGTCCCGTGGCAATCTACCTTCCTGGTTTACCACTCATCTACTTGCTTCTTTTCTGGAGCACACAAAAACCCTACCTAAATATGCAGGGTTACAGAAAACAGAACAGTCAAAATATCTTCTCTTTGGGAATTGCAGAAACTTGAAAAATTCTGCTATTGTCACTAAAAATCCCACTGGGAAGAACTGAGAGCAATATTGGGTCAAAAGAGGGTGAAGTAATGATTTGTACACTGGGGAATTAAAATGAAGGAATGTTTGTGGGATCACTTTTTGTAGCATCCACAGGGCGAACAGGGAGAACTTTTTTTGTTTGCCTTTTAATTTGAAACTACATAATGGATAGAGTGGGAAAGAACAGCCAAGTCCAGGAGGTTTTGTTCACCTCTGTGTTCTGTGTCCATTCAAAGTAACTTCTGGGTTGTTTTTTGGTTTTCAGGGATTTTTTTTTTTAAGACAAGGTCCTACAAGCACATGGGAACTTGAGGGATTTTTAAATTGAGGAATATAGTCCAAAAATAATTATTCTGGGATTTAGAAAACCTTAGAAGTTCCTTTCCTCAGACTTAGGTTCAAGACCCTAATCTTCTGGATATTTTTAATGTGTCCTTGGCAGATCTGCATTTAGGAAATTCAACATCCTATTCTACATACTGTAGTTTGAAATTATGCCATTAGACTTTTGTTCTACACTCTGGGCATTCCTGAAAATAAAATTCACAAATAAACACAGAGTTTGGACAGTCACTGGGGATTTGTGGTCTTGGGCTTCAATCTTCCTAGAAGGTACCTATCTAAATCTCACCTGCAGACTGGCATATCTTTTCTTTCAGGCATTTTTAATTACATGGGATTTGAAGCTCTCAGACAATCTCCTAAATGAAAAATTTAGAAAGTTTTTTTTTCTTTTTTTAACCTGTTCCACTTCATAGACATTGGGGTGTGATCCTTCTGTGCTCTTTCAGGCATTTTCTGTAATATGAAATGAATGAAGATGTAGAAGGGAATTTTTCCATTCTCTGTAAGAAGGTAGGATATGTGGTTAATCTTAAATTAGTAGTCTCCTACCCCCACTAACTGGGACAAGCTGTTGTGTCAATAGAATTTCCTATTTTGTAAATCTTTATTGGCTTTATATGTGCACCTTGTTTCATCCCATCTGACTGAACTGCCTTGGATTGGGATGAAATTGTCCCAGGGCCCCTCTGTAGTAGGTGGAGATTGACCTATTCCTCCACAGATTTAGATCTCAGGTGAGCCTCCTTGATCTCTGGGGAGCTCATTTCTGTGCATGTTGAACAGAAGGCATTGGGAAAACTTGGAACAGAGAAATTCGGTGTGGGATTCATTCATCTTCAGGTCTGCCTAAATTAGGCTGCAGGTCAAAAGTCCTTAATCCCTTAACAGTGACAGTTTGATTCTCTTTCAGGACTGGCTAATCCTAAACATACTTAAATCCCTTCCTGTTCCACTGAAACTTCAGGGCTGCTTTAACCATATTCAGCTTAGGGAAGCCTGAAGTAATCCAGGGTCCTGTCTCCAGGACTGTGTTGGTTTCCTAATCCCTGAAGGTCTAATGTAACAAACTCGTGCATTTGGGGGATTGTTCAGAATTGTGGCCCCTTCTCATCTGAACATCCTAAATAGAAGCCTGAGTTAGCCTTCCTCTAATCTTTTTAATATAAAACTCCATGGATTTTGTGTCCTCTCCTCCTGAAGTACCTAAGAGAAGATACTGGATAGCCTGGAAACTAAAATAGTCACACTGAAAGACATGAGTTTAATCCATATCAGGTTGATCAGAAGCTTGAATTTAGGTCTCCTAATTCACCATTACAGAAATACAAGTTAATAATATTTGCATCCCTTAAAGGGGATTAGATGACTTGCATCTCAAAACACTCTGTGTTCCATACTGATTCCTCATGCTCTTGGCAGAAGAAAGTCAACTTAGATTGCCCTGTAGATGTACCTGGTCAATAATAGGGAACTATCACCATTAGGCAGACCAGAATGTTTAGAATTAGTAGAGAGAATTTAGGTGGTTATTTAAGACATACTGAACCAGTCCAAGTGCTGAAAATGTCAGTATCAAAGTTTGGATCTAAACCAGGTGACAGGTTTGCACCTTTTGACACCTAAAGTCTTAAATTTTAGCAAAGCAACAACCAGAGGAGTTGTACTGAAGTCTGTTCCAGCCCTTAGTTCATCTATTCCCCATTTCCCATTTTTAAAATGTGAGTATTGATGCGGTGGCTGTGAGATTACATCTGTTGAGGATAATGAAGTGTCCATATGCTGTGGTGATGGTTATCATCCAAAGACTCAGGAAATGAGTGTCCTCAATAAATTGCTGAACAAATTTACTCCTGACAGGGCTGTGAGATCAAGCCCTAAAGCCAAGATATCACAGAAGTCTTGGCAAACAGATCAGATATGTTGTGTCTCAGAAACGATGCTGCTCTGCAATGGATAGGGTTTCTCCTCCTTGCAGCACTGAAAAGCCTCTGTGATTGGAACAGGGACATCTTGGGGTTCCCTAAGTTGTACCAGAGTCACAAAGGTAGCAAGAGATGGCTTTTTCTCTGTCCTTGTTCTGGGCTGTGCTTTCTTTACTGCCTCTTGTATATTAAGTTCAACAAAGCAATATGAATAAAGCTCTGTGTGTCTGGGCACCAAGAGGCAATTCGGGATCACCAAAAAAGGATTTAAACAAAAAAGAGTATAGGCTAAGGAGTGTTCCTGAGGAAAAGTTGTTCCCTTACTCTTAAAAGGATACATAACCCTGAACTGTCACAGTTTGCATAGTGCTGTGCACAGGCTTTTAATGAGCATTGAAGCCAGAAGGCTTTCCTACTATATTTGCCTAGTTGGCATTACCTTTCCGTGGTTCTAGGTGAAGTGATAGGACAATACCCACAATTCCTTCAGCTCCCGACCCGCTGCAGCTCCAGCTATAGTAGCTGACAATGTAATACTCATTCAGCAGCTGATTATAATTAAAAATATCAGAATAATTAAAGTCCTCAGCTTGACAAGCAGAGCCATAACTTTGCCTTCAGACATTCCTCTCTAATTAGTTAATTAATCCTAATGCAAATTATAAGCAATAATTAGTCAGCCAAGCTTGACATAAAAGTCTGCTGACTTACAGCTAAAAGGCTTTTCTGGTTGTTGGTTTGTAGCTTCTTAAGGTGTCTTTTGTCCACTCATAGTTTTTGTGTCTCCAGTCCTGTTTGCTTGGTGCTGATATATGGATATGCAAATGAATTTGCAGAGTGAGAAAACACAGCTATAAAAATTTGCACTACCAAAGGCACTATTTTATTTGCTTAATAAACTGGATAGTCACAATGTGTATAGAATATAAATAAAACATCACATATGCATTCTAATATAAGCAAGTTTTTATACAAATACATACAATGAAGAACTTTCCCATTCCCAGGTTTAGCAAAATATATTTGCCTTTAGATAGTCTGAGATGTTCTGGTCAATGTCATAATGTAAAAGCCAGTGTGATTCTAAGATGAAGCAAGATTCTGATCTCCCATATCATAAATGAAATCAAATTCTTTTGTACCAGGACAACCGGTATTTGATTCACGTTTTTCCATAGGTTTTTAACAGATCAGGACTCTGTTAAAGTGAGATAATTTGAATTATCATCAGATAAATCAAAAGTGTGAATATTGCATTTCACATGGCAATGCAGCCAATATTGGTGTGCTGCATTCCTCAAAGCCACAGTGTTGACATATCACAGCAATACTCCTAATTGACTTGGAACACTCATGAATGTTTTGGTATTTTTTCTTTTAAAGTGTTTTTTCTGAAAGCGTTCCTATTTATATTTAAAAAAAAAAACAAAGTTACAGTGCTTAAAAAAACGGGAAGACAAACATGAAAAATATATTCAGAATGCATAAATACTTAGTGGTGAGAATCCTTTTTCTAAGAGAGTGATAATAAATACATTTTTTATACTACACTAACTTTCTTTCACTGTAGCTTCTCATGTAGTTAAAGGTAAGTGGGATCATAGGATAAGACACCTGCCTATCTATTATTATACTGTTGGGATAGTGGAAGGTGTCCCTGCCCATGGCAGGGGGTTGGAGTGAGATGTTCTTTGAGGTCCCTTCCAACCCTAACCATTCTCTGATTCTATGATTCCACTCACATGGTTTTTTGGTGATGGTTTAATCATGTTAAATATTGTGGTTATGAAGAATGAAGCCCAGAAGCCTGTGTTGAACCTGCGCTTTTCTGAGCCAAAGCAGTTCCATTCCCTGTTCTAGAAAGACAGTACTGAGAACAGAAATAAAAAAGCTGGTGTAAGGATAAAAACAGATTAATTTATCTGAATTCCCCTGAATTTGTAACATTTTGACTCAGTCTAGACTTTTAAACATCTTTAATGAAGCTGAAGCAGAACTTTAGTCAAGCCCCATCTTTATTTGTTAATCCTCATCTCACTTTAGCTCAACTGTCTGAGCTCTGGAGTATAAGACTCAAATAGACATTTTCTAGACTTAGAGAAGCAAAGAGATTCATATTGTAGTCTAGCCAGAATCATCCCTGGGGACACTGATCTTTTTCCACTGTCTACAGAGGGAAGATAAGGTGATGATAGCCCTGAATTAAGCCTCTCAGTTAAGTGCCTAAAGCTGGGTGAGAAAATCTGAGCCTTGTTAAACAGCTTGGATGTTCAAAACTTGGATGATGTTAACTAATTATAGTG
This sequence comes from Neopelma chrysocephalum, assembly GCF_003984885.1. Taxonomy (NCBI): domain Eukaryota; kingdom Metazoa; phylum Chordata; class Aves; order Passeriformes; family Pipridae; genus Neopelma; species Neopelma chrysocephalum. The sequence goes on from NW_020926159.1 coordinate 630,596, forward strand.
TTACCCTACTGTCTCTCTATTCACTTGGTGAAACAAAACAGAGCAGGGGCTAATATTCCATAAATTACACAGTGGATTTCAAAAAAAGCTCTTTTCAGACATTTTCATCTTTGAATTTACAGACTGCCCAGAGAAACCCAAATGATTCAAGAACGAACAGGTAAATTACCATGGACTTCTTGAGCATTTCTTGAGGCCATTAAAGAATGTAGGTTGAAGTATCAAAAATGCAGATGGGAAGTCTTTTTTCTACCTTTCCATTGGCAAAATTAGTATACTAGAAAGTGGAACTTCTAAAGATAGTATCACACAATTAATTGAGTTGGAAGGGACCCTTGAAGATCACCCAGTTCCAACCCCCTGCCATGGAAAGGGATACTTTCCACTAGACTAGGTTGCTCAGGGCCCCACCTAACCTCTCCTTGGACACTACCAGGGATGGGGCAGCCACAGCTTCTCTGGGCAACCTGAGCCAGGGCCTCACTACACCCTGAGTGGGGTACAGAGTAATCCCTATTAGTCAAAGTGCCCAGAAAGAAGTGGGAAGAACCATCATACACTGACAATTGTTGCTCCAGACCCTTCTCTGCTCTTCCTTCACTCCTTTCAGCAGGTGTCAGGAAATTTATGGAGTTAATGACAGGAATTACTGACCCTCGAGGAAACTGCAGGGTAATCACCTACATTTAACTATTGCATCTGTTCTGAAACTTAGCAAGGCTTCTTTCCCCACCACCACCCCTGACTTGGCTTTCATTATGCAGCATTTTAGATGTGTGGATTATTTTCCCACTAATGAGAAGTGCAGGGATTTGGGGTTCCAATGGAAAGTAGTAGGAAATTAATGAGAGATGGGAAACAAGGTTAGATTTTTTTTTTTTTCAGTATGCTTGTGTATGAATGGGAGTTAGTCTGTTGTATCAAGGGGAGAATAGATTAAGCATTTTGGAATGTACAACCCAAGAGGGATAGTTAATCCTGTTTTTGACAATCACAAATGTAATATGTACAAATGAGGGGAAGCATATGCATGATTTTCCTCATTTTATATACAGCACAATATGTTATTTTCCAGCTCTTAATTCACGTCTTCATTAAGTAAAACTGCTCTAAGTCGAAATGGAGCATGGTGTGGATTTGGGAAAGAATTAAGATCTTAACAATGATACATTAAGTTTTCTTTTCTTTTTAAAATGTTTTAGAATATGAGCCTTTCATTAGCACAGAAAAATATCTGATAAAGAAATGTGTCAATCAGGCTTACTTTGCTTGGCTACTGTTTACTGGCCAGGCCACCAGCTGTAACTGGTGTAACTTGATGTCATGCCCAGACAGTGTAGGCATCTGCTTTTTTCCAGGAAATTAGCAGTTCAAGAAGATCCTTGTTCCTCTAATATATATATCAAGGCTGAAATCCTAGTGCTGCATGGTTAATCTCCCCCATCTTCCTATCCTTCCTGCCTCTGCTGCTGTTCCACATAACCTGATTCCACATAACCCATACTTCTTTCCTAAGAAGACTGGACTCTACCCATGACCATGGCCAGGAGCTCTCTTGTGTGATATCCCTCAGGAATGACTCTAGCGCTTCTTGGGGCCTTTGATTTGCAAAGAGTCAAATGAAACACCTCCATGTGATTTATGCTTGCTGCTGCTTCAGAGCTGCTCTAAATCTTTGTGGGAGATCAGTTTGTGTCTTAGCCAAAACCAGCATGTTGTAACCTCACCCACTAGTGCTGACTCCACACCAGGGAAGATGCCCTTAGGCTCCAAAGGAAGAAAAAAAATAGAATTTTTTCATTTCTTCATTTAAGAGTGTCATGATTTTAACTGTTTACCCTTTATTTAACAGGCAAATTAAAATTGTCAGAGTAAACATGTTTCTATATTAAAAACCGCTGCAGTTGTTTCAGGTTAATTATTGTCAAGATTGGTACAAGATAAAGCAAGGTACTTATTAAACATTAGCTGGAGAGATGTTTAACAGTGGGGTTCTCCAATAAAAAAAGAAATACTGCTTTCTTCTTTAAAATTACTAAATACTAAATGTGTCCTTATAAGCCACTGACTAAACAGTTACACCATTGTGTTATTGTTGCTGAACGCTGGATTACAAAGAGGAAATTATGTTTTTTCTCAGGAGTAAAACAGGACAAATTTTTTGCAATATGTAGCTGTAATAACTAGTAAAATTTGACCTGATTTGAATTAGATATTGTTATTGGGATTGATTGTGCTTATTTTTAGTTTTCTGTTAGTTAGCACCAGGTCTAAGTCAGTTGTCAAGTTTCCCTCTGCAGAGAGTTATTGGGATGAGGTACATTTTAAAGATTAAACTGTTGAGGAACATGGAAGCTGAATTCCGTACTGATTTCCAATATTCCTGTAGTGGGTGTTATACACCAGGCAAGAAAACAGCCAAAATCAAGGAACCGCTTTCAAAGGCCATAGCAAAGCAACACAAGAATATGTGCTCTTGATAAAACAGCTTAAAAGTGAAGACAAAACTCCTTGTCAAAAAGTTGGAATCAATGGGATGTCCTTGTTGTAACTAAATTGTAAGGTCTATAAAATGAGATATCCCTTATTTATTACCAGTTTATAGAAGTCAATAGTAAAACTCATAGTAAGAACTGGAACAGATTTCTGGATGTTACCAGGGAAATTGTAAAGCAAGTGAACCATTTTATATTCAATATTTACACTAAAATCACAGTAAACTGTGAGTTCTGTGACAATTTTCTTCGACATGAGATTTAGACTTGGGAAGACTGAGTTAGATCAAAAGCCAACTTCCAAATTTTTGACATTCTGATTTAGCAATTCCAGTGAGAGATTAATGAGTCACACTTGCATTAACGTTCTGAATACCCCATATGTTGAAGCGACATTCCACTCTCCAGTAAACACACACTGCTGGAATCAAGTGGTGTTTTAGATTACACAAAAACAAGACTTTTTTTTGTTTGGTTGTTTTTGCAATGACGTTGGTGAGACTTTGGCACAAGTTGCCCAGAGAAATTGTGGATGATCCATGGAAGTGTTCAAAGACAGGTTGGATGAAGCTTTGAGGAATCTGATCAGGTTGAAAATGTCACTGTTTATTGCAGTGGGATTGGACTAGATAATCTTTAAGGTCCCTTCCAACCCAAACCATTCTGTTATTCTTTGATTCATATTGAGAAAATTCAAGTTTTTACAAAGTAAATTCAATATTCCTAAAGTTTGAATTATTAGCATAACTTTGGAAAGTCTTTAGAGCATCACACTTCCTACAACTGGGATAGAATTCCAAGGTTCCATAGCAATCACTACAGAAATTCCTACTGTTCCATGGAAGCCTTTGTGGTGTGAATCCAGCCAACAGGAAAAGCTGGTGCATCACTCTGAATTGATTTCAGCTAATCCCACCAACTCTTTGAGGAAAGAAGTCAGATATCTGATAAACAGCCTTTCTATAAGACAAAACGGAGGGACCAAGTGTGTTTGAATGGAAGATAAATTCCTGCCAGGCACTGACGTGCCAGACTGTACAGTGTCTGCCTAAGAACAGCTGGGTTTCCTGAGAAGAAGTTCACCTTTCTGGAATGTGCACCAGCCCACGGTTTTCACCCTCCTTGCCAAAGAAAAGGCTTGAGCACTAGTTCAGTAATGGTCTATGTAACTGTCACAAGACCTAGCCTGGAGATCTGCATTCCACTGGGAACAAACCTGAAAGTGTTGCAAAAGAGCACAGTTTCATAACCCCAGTGATGGTTGAGGTAATGGGGAGATATTACATGTCATTATTATTTTTTTCCTGTGAAACACAGAAGCTTAATGTCAAAATACCTCAACTGATGATCATCAGTACCCACCTGTAGTGAAAAGAAGCTGCTATTCCTTGAGATTTTATAGTCAGGGTATAAAACATTGTAAGCTCTTGTTGGAGCTGGCTGTCCAACCTTTCTTCATGATGAAGAAGGAAAAATTGAAATATTTAGAACAAATTCACATCAGCCCAATGAATTCTACCTCAGAGGGTCTAATCCTCTGTCCTGGTGAGTTTTCCCCTGAAAGTGCCCACTCATCACTACCCACTATAACCAAAGCTGGGATCACTCACTGGTTACAGTCATGGGTAAAACAGACTCATCTTGGGGAAAATTAATTTGGTTTATTGCCAATTCATAACAGAGTAGGATAGTGAGAAATAAAAACCAAACTGAAAAGAAAACCCTTTCCCTTATTTCTCCATGTCTTCCTGGATCATCTTCGTTCCTGACTCTTCTCCCTTCTCTCCCATGAGCAGTGCAGAGGGGATGGGGAACGGGGATTGTGGTCTATTCATGACACTTTACCACTCCTTCTTTCTCATGCTGCTCCTCTGCTCCCATCTCAGGTCCCTCCCATGGGATACAGTCTTTCCCTAACTTCTCCAATGTGTGTCCTTCCCAAAATCTGCAGTTCTTCAAGAACTACTCCAGCATGGGTCCTTTTCCATGTATTACAGTCCTTCAGGATCAGTCCGCTCCAGCTTGGGTCCCCCATGGGTCACAGTTCCTGCCAGAAAATTGTCTCCACAGGCTGCAGTTTCCTTCAGGCATCCACCTGCTTCAACGTGGAGTTCTCCATGGGCTACAACGGGAATCTTTGCTCCACTGTGGTCCTCCACAGGCTGCAGGGGGACAACCTACTACACCTTGGGCTGCATCATGGGCTGCAGAGCAATCTGTACTCTGACATCGGATGCACCTCCTGCCCCTCTTTCTGCAGTGACCCTGTTTGCAGGGTTGTTTCTCTCACGTTTTCCCCACTCCTCTCACAGCTGCTGTGTGACAGTTTTTTATGCTTTCTTCAATATTTTATCACAGAGGAGCCACCAGAAGCACTGGCGGACTCAGCTTTGGGTGGTGATCGGTCCATTTAGGACCTGGCTGCAACTGTCTGTGTCTGGCATTGGGGTCGCTCCTGGAGTCTTCGCAGAAGCCATGCCTGAAGATCCTCTACTTTCAGCCCATTATGGAAACCTTGTCCCATAAGTCCAGTGCATCTGCTAAAATGAAGCACCTCATCCAACAAAGTCATCCAGCCTCCCTCCATGAATCATTCATGGTACATTCACTTTGTCTCAAAATAGGCACCTAACAAAGGTGGGTCACTTTCTGAAGGATCCACTGCCTGTCAAAAGATCCCAGATGACTAATTTAGACTCACTTTCTTGATGTTTGCAACTTAGGTGAGATGAACTCCACTCCAGAGATCAAAACCCAGAGACTGCTGACATCATACTGACCAGTCAACTTCCTCTGAAAAGGCAACGTTATCAGTTCTTTTTTTTTTTTTTAATATTATTACATTGTGTTGGAGGATGCATTATGACTGAGATTTTCATAACTGTGTAAGGAAACTTGGAACCAATCCAATTTCAGTATCTGCTTTCTCTGTGTGGCTCTGAAGAGAACAGTTTCTATTTTTGAACTGAAATTGGAACCTGTGAGTAGCCAGGTTCCTATGCTACATTAATATACTTAGTTAGATACTCTAATCTCTCCCACTAGAAATCTTGTACCTATTCAGGTGGCGGGTCAGATCTTTCTGGTAGGAAATAGATTTAAAATTTTGTTTGAATTTTATTTAAAAAATAATGATAATAATACTAACAAAACCGGAACACTCTTAATTACAGGGAGATGGGCTAATATGGAGAAAAATTTTTTTTAGTAACCTTGAAAGGTTACTAACTATATAACTATATAGTTTTATATATACATATATATAAAACTATATATATATAGTTATATATATAACTATATAGGTACTAACTCTATATAGCCTGAAAGGCTATAGCTAAATTTAGAACAAACTTTTATTTAACTACACTTTTTAAAACCAGAAAATCAGAGTATCTCAAAAAAGCTTGAAATGGAGTATTTTGAGTTTACCAGGACATTCCATTCTTTACTTGTGTGTTTTGGGCAGACGAGAATGAATTGAAATCAGAATATTTCCACCACACATTCTATGCACAACTGCTCAGCATTTTCAGAAGGAAAAAATATTTGCACTGGAAATTTTCCAGACAGCTTTCCTTTGATTTTTTTTAAGTCGATTCTCTCATTCCTTAGGCTTCTGGACAGAAATTCTCAGCATGGTGTCACTATCCAAACTGCTCATGAGCCACCCTCCAATTCCAAACAGTGTAATTTCAGAAAATTTCTTAATCTAGCATTAAATGTGGTGTGTTTTTCAATGAGCTTGTTTGCTCCCACTATGTTTGAAAAGCCCTGAAGCAGTTTGGGAAGCTGCAGGCACTGCAGTGTACCTGCTTTTCCATCCCTGTCTGCTGCCATAAGTCCAGTCACAGGTGGGAGTGGGAGTTTAAGGAGTGTGGGATGCCATGAGCTTCCCTGATGTGTCATAATTAAACACCTGTGCTAAACAGCTCTTTGTAGAGCCACTGTGAAAATCTGTGGAGTGCTCAACAGTCCTGAACATTTTCCATCTCTCACTTGGGCAGGAGGTCTCACATTTGAACTCTGCTATTCAAATAACACCGACATGATTTCAAGACCTGTTCAAGGCCTTTATTTTGGTTTTATTGATGCTGTTATTTTTAATGCTAAATGGTAACCTTGAATTTCCTTGCTTAGTGTTCCAGAAATATCTTTATATTCTGTATATTTACAGTCATGTACAGTTGGCAAAGTGATACAGATGGTTACATGAATTAGGAATTATATAACACAAAATGAGTTCCTGTTAGCGAAGGGAAATGACTTAAATAAATGTATTTGTGGGAAAAGAGGTTAATCATAGATTTTCCTGTAGTCTTAGAGCCTGTCTCTAGAGTATTTCTGTAAACATGGAGTTCTTCAAGACCTCATAACTCTCTACTGGGAGCAAAGGCTGTGTCTATAGCCACAAACAAATCAAAGCCAGAGCACATTCTCAACTTCCATCCCCTAGTTATCAGAATATGAAGTTGTTCACATGCTTCCTGTATGGCTTTGGCTTGCACTGGCCAACATTCTTCTGGCTAACATTCTCTTGGAGTTTACCTGGACATGGTCCAGGGGATTTACACATGCTATGGACTGCTCCCAGCAGGAAATTTGGACACTGCCTGGAGGTAAAGAGGAGTTAGGCATGTGTCTACAAGCCAGGATCCTTACCTGTAGGATTGGACTTGTTTTGTTTAATTATAGAATCACAGAATGACAGAATCATCAAGGTTGGAAGAGACCTTCAAGATCATATTGTCCAACCATCAACCTGCAGTCAACTCCTAAAATTCATACAGTTATCCCCTCGCTGAGCCAAGCATCTTGTGCTTAAAGAAATCACCCTCCGTGTTTTTTTTCTTCCTAAATGTTTGCTCCAGAGACTTATTCAGACCTCTTCTAAAAACACCAACCAAGGGAAATTTTTGCTTAAAAGCAGTGTGGATTCAAAGTGTATGTGAGGTATCTTATTAGCTTTGAGTTTATTCTCAATTCAGTCACAGGAAATATCCATTTTCCTGAAGAAGCAGCAGTTGTCATATTTTGCTGCTGTAGTGTGTGTAATATCAATCTCATGTTTATTTATGCATGTAAAGATTTTATTATTTACATTTAAATATTTATAACATTTCTGCATAAGCAGCCAAAAAAGTTCATCTCTGCCCTTTAGGAACTAAGCAATTTCATTTTACTAGGTAGACTTTTTTCTATATAAATAATTGACACATTGATTTCTCCCTCTGTCTTGATGCTATTTATATTATTTCTTAAATGCAAGAGGGTTATAGAACTAACAGACTGACTGGTCTGTTTTTATTGCCTATCAAATCCAAACAGACTAATATACCACATGAAGGATCTGGAATAGAGAGTGGTGATAAAACACTAAAAAATAGGAATGAATTCATTAGAATTCAGATATGGAAGCCTATGCTAATTACACTGCTACATTGAAAAAGTGTTTGTTTCTTCCTGGAAATGACTTTATGCAAATTTTTTTTTCCCTGAGATTAGCAGTACTGTCTGTCTGCAGAGCAATAGGTATAATTGTGGTTCTTCTTTCTTTCAGTAGTACAATCAAGGTGTTTTAACAGGATTCCATGAAGCCATGATGGTTATATGGAAGGCTGCACTTGGACCACATTTTCCACTGTCAAGTGAACCAGTTGCATCTTCTTCAGGGAGTGAGAAGAGCATCTTGTTCATTCTCTCCTTCCTCCTTCACTAACTAATCTGGACAAGTTAAAACTGGCTTGAAAGCTTTATCTTCATGACTTCTGCTGGAAGAAAAAAAGCCCCTCACTGCTGTCATAACAATGAGAGAAACAGAGTTAGCACCCACTGACATTTTGAAAAATAAGAGGGGAAAGCAGATCCACCATTTGTGGAAGAATAATAGAGCAGGTAAAAATTCCTCCCATTTAAAACTACCTCAACACAATGATTCAATGACCAATTGAGTTGAACACTTTTTTTACTTTTTCTTTAACTTTCACTTATGTTAATGAATCCCAGTCAAGGAGAAAGTAAATTAATCTTTAAGAGTTCAATTCTTCCACCAAACAGAGCCTGCTAAATGGAATTATAGGTATGTCAGGCATTTTTACCAGTTGCACCATCGTGCAAGACTATGGTCAAAGAAACAAAAAGAGAAAATCTTTTGTCTCCATCAGTTGTATTTGCAACCCAAGCAGTCAAGGCAGTGGAAAAGAAAATAGGAAAATCGAGGGGCTTATCCAAGGTGTCAGAAAAATTGCAAATCCAAGAATAATGTCCAGGCTCTGTGCTCAAAATCAATTAGTTATTGTAGAGTCTGTCCTGTTCCATTAAGCCACTGTTAAACAAAAGGAAAACACAGTGCTCTTTCTTTATTTTTCAGTCATCATTTGTGGTTTGTCTTCCTTTGGCTGCTTCTCATAATTTTTCCTGTTGTGTATTTTTCCCACGTGGAAAAAAATGATGAGATTGTTTGTTCTTGCTTCTGAACAGTCTTTAAAATCACACCCAACACACCACATAATCTACTACATGAATTTCCTTTACAGGTGTTTAGGAACCAGCACCTGAGGGTAAATTTCCATTGTTTCTCCTGCATCTATTAAAATCATTTTATACTATTTCAGTTTGCTATTTTAATGTTTAAGGTTTCATTCTGTTTCCTTTTCAGGTTTAGGGATGAATGTTCCTCTTTTCTTGATTTCAAAACCAAAAGATTATGTGGAATGTTGAAATCTGCTCCAATGTGAATGTCACCATCTTTACAACCTGCTCAAATAACCCAAGGGGGAAAAAAAAGCAAAGGAGGACAAGAAAGGTAAAAGGCATAGCTAATAATTTAAAATGTACCTCAGAAAGCAACTAATTGGAACAACTTCACTGAGGTTGAAAGTCAGGTATGAAAACTGGATCGTTTCTGCCAACCTGTGGATGATTTCACTGTTTTTTTTCTAATCACTGCTGATCTTGTCACACAAAAAGACTTAGTTTTGAAATTTATGACTTCTATTTCAAATTTCAGGGTAAACTGTGTCCATTAGTATTGGGGTTCATCTCATGTGCTTTAAGCAAAATTAGACACCTCAATCTAGAGTAGTCAAACAAGGCTCCTTTTACACACATCAGAGAGCAAGAGGTGTTTTAAGAGAGTAGCTCATCTCCTCCTAGAGCCTAAAATTAGGAAAAGAATTTGACTTTGGAGGCATGTATTATTTTTCATTGCCTATCAAAGGAAGTTACTACCTTAGTTCTGGGCTCTGAGCTTGCAGATCTCAGATGGCAGGTGAGATAAATCTTGTTTTCTGTGACTTGCAGGTATTACAAGTACTGCACAAAATGAAGCAACAGTTTCTCCTGAATGTGGCAGAAACCACATTTTTAAATGTCATAGATAGTCTGGGTTTTCCCATTTTTAGGTTTCAGAGTAGAAGATTTACAAGGCTTTTGATATTACCTTTTCCGACTGTTCCTTTTAATTCTAATCCTAGTATCAAATTCAAATATATAAACTAACCAGATCATAAACTCCTACAAAAATCTCTGAAAGCTCTAAATGTGTGGGTCATGCCCAGAGAAGCTGTGGCCACATCCCTGGAAGTGTTCAAGGCCAGGTTGGAAGGGGCTTGGAGCAACCTGGTCTCGTGGAAGGTAGTGGAACTAGATGAGCTTTAATGTCCCTTCCAAGCTACATCATTCCAGGATTCTATGATTGTGATTTCGAATATTTCAAATATTAACAGATTTCTCTCTGCTAGAATAAATTTCACCTATAAAAAACATTTTGGTGGAGGCTGGGGGATTGTATTGATTCAAGTTTTCAACATTAAAAATAGTACAAGGGGGGAAGGTTTGGAAATATCAAGGACTGATTATTTAAGGAATTTAAGTAGTTTACCCCATTGAAAGAACTAAAGATTTAAGTGCTTTCTTTAAAAACAAACCTATACTGTAGACCATAGAATCACAGAATCATTAAGGTTGGAAAACAGACATCCTGCAACTGATGTCAAGATTCAGGATGCTGTTAGCCCCAAGGAAATGTCCTCACTAGTAGGTTCACTCACAAGAACTGAGGGGCTGATGTTATAAGTGACTTGCTTATAACAAGAAGAGAGAAAGAAACATTCATTAGTTAAGAAATAGCTTGGCTTCTTTTTCATCTTTTTCATCTCTTACTACTGCTCTGCTACTGCTTTTGGTCTATATAATCAGCTAATGAGATTTCCACTTCTTCAGGCAATGAGGCAAGTTGTGCTGGAAGAAAAGTTGTGCCTGGATTCATTGCAATGCATTCAGATACTATTAAGAAATATTTTACAGAGCAGCGCATTTAAACAAATATTAAATTCACACAATTGTTAATCAGTGTGCCATCTGGAAACATTTGAAAGTTTAGACTCTTAATTGCCTGCATCTCATAAATGTTCAAAATTGTTGCATACTACAGGCTATATTGCATTTAGGACTTTTTTTACTGTATAAATACATGTAATTAAAACGTGAGATAGGAGCACTTTCCAGCAGCTGTTGTGAGAGCTGTAACCATCTTCCCTATTAATCTTCAGGGATTTGAAATATGTGTTGCTGAGCACCAGGGTCAATGACATGCTGCTCCATTTGAATCCCACCGTTTGACAAAGCATTGCATTCTGTTTCTAAATTCTTTCAAGCGACTGACAGCTACATCCATTTCTTCCCCAGGCCACTCTTTAAATTCCTTTGTACTTGTAGAAGCAAGTTTGCTGGCTCAAGAATTTTGTCTTAACTCTGCCTCTAAGACTTGTCAATGGCAAATTAGGACAAGAAATTCTAATTTATGTTTCAAAGGCACCTATGGTAGTAAGAGAAACTATTTTTATTTACATTTTTTTCCTCAAAAGTGTCAAATCAAAGGCTCTATAATTACTATATATTTTCAGGAGATGTCATATTATATTGACTTCAGGGGGCAAGTGGTGGATAGGGTTAATCTGAATAAAGTCAGTGAAATGCACGAAGGATTTCTGTTCATGGCAAATGTTACTTAGAGAATTAACTATCTCAGTAAGAAAACAGAAATATTTAGGCTCTCAGCTGCTCTGCTCCCAGAGGTTTGAGCACAGAGGTAGGAGACACTTCTGGGTTAGGGTAACTTCTTCTTGCCCACAGGTCAGTGGATGAGGGATTCTTGTCATATGCCCTGAGTGGTTTTGACCAAGTTAGTGAAAGGAATTCAGGGATGGAGCATCTACTGTTTTCAGTAGACAGTTCAACAGTTTTACATGAGTGGGAAGTTTTAATAACATTTGCTTTCTCATTAAATTCTCCATGTTTTTTCCTGTACTCCCTTGTTCTCCACTACCAATCAGAGATGCTCCTAACATAGAAAGCCCAGAAGAAATCAGCACTGACTTTGTTTGTCTCTGTATCAGTTCTCAAGTTGTGGCCATCAACCACTGACACCTTTTACAGCCAAGCAAACAACTGGCAACATATGGGATACAGATATATTTGTCTTGTTTCCAGATACTAAAGTATATGTTCTTAAATTGGGTATCTTTTTCTGATATATTTTATAAATATTAAATAACTGTGATAATTACCCCAAGATATGTAGTTAGGATGAGAAAGGAGGGACTCACGATCTTGAGACAGATGACCCATATTGGTGTACTTGGAAGGGATTCTTGAGGTGCTCCTGTGCAGGGCCAGGAGTTGGACTCCTGTGATCCTTACATGTCCCTTCCAACTCAGGACGTTCCATGATTCTAAGTTGGTAGATGATGGGAAAGATTCTCTCTATAAATGTCAAGCAGTAGAATTTTTTTGTGTAGGGTTGTGAGAGGATTCAAGAAACAAATCAGTGACAGAATATTCTTGCCCTTATTCCCTTTTCTGAGAAAATCTCCACTGGGGGAAAGGAAAGGCATCTTTGGGGACAAGAAAACCTACATATTGAGGAAGTACATGACTGGCAAAGCCTTACTGTGATATGAGAAAGGTATAATTTGCCTTCTCCCTTTTAGACAAGAATTAACATGTAATGAATTAAATAATTCTTTTTTTTTTCTGAGTTTATATCCCTGGTCCAAGAAATAAACCGTCAACTGGACCGACTAATATTTCTCTTGCTGTCTACATTCCATTTACAAAATGTTATCTTTTCTCTTACTTTTCAGTGGTAGACCCCTGTGGGATTAGACACCTCCAAGAAAAAGCCCTCTGGCCAGTGAGTCCGTGCAGAACACAGTCAGATGGGGCAATGGTGGACTTGCAAAATCAACTCTTTCTGCTGCCCTTTCATCCTGACAACCTGATAAGACACCTCCTCTTAATCCCTTTTCTACCCTCCTGCAGGTGTGAGGGATGGAGCAATGACTCCTATTGCAAGAAAAGAGAAAGCAAATGCTGCTTTCCCAGACTATGATCCCATAGAACTACTGTAAAATTCAGCATTTCTTCTTTCTTGTCACAATCACTTTTTTTTCCTTGAGCTTATCTGCTTTGAAGGAGTGCATATTTTCTTGAGGAAAGAAAACTTTAAACATGGGAGGGCACCTGTAGCAGTTCTTATCCAGACATTATTGGAAACATGCAGAAGAGGGAAAACTAGAGCTTTAAATCAGTATTTTTGTAACACAGCTGACAGAGCATAATGCAAGTAGGGCTTCCATACCTTTGGGTTATAAAATGAGAGACACAGGGCCTGAGTTATTAGTGTAAAGAAAATGAAAAGTGCTGGTTTAGCAGAAATGAAAAATTCCCACCAGTTGACTCATGCAGTCTTTTTGTGAGTGCAGAACCATGTCCTCAAATACAGGAGAAAGAAGCAGATAATTTTAAATAGAGAGAGGGACCACTGTCCTTTAGACACAGACATATCACAGTTATAACTGGGTAGGGCTCGGGAATTCAGGATTCCCAGGTTTCTATTTCAAGGCATCAACCTAAGATCTGTTTCATTTGTGCTTAATATCAGGGAGCTGATTTCATCCTTTCTTTCCTGAATTTGGAAATATTTGTATGTCCCGAATTCGAGGTCTGACCTATAGTCCAATATAACTTCTTTCTCCTGTTCTAGCATCTGAAAGAAAGGATGATTCCATCCCTCCTATCTTGGCCTTTTTTTCAGTATTCCTCTGTTTCATTCTTTCAGTTCTAACGTAACAATATTAATTTTTATGGTCCATTTCAACCATCATCACTTCAATCCAGACTAATAATGCTACTGAAATCAAGGAATCGTAGAATAACCTGGAATGGAAGGGACCCACAAGGATCATGGAAGTCCATCTTCTGTTCTGACAAAGGAAGACATAAAATAAATCAAGGTGGCGTGAGAAAAATACCTCAAAAAAATGCAACAAAACTGGTTATTTTTAATCAGGGGGACGAGCCAGGATAGATATGGGTTTGTGTTTCCAACTGGTTCTTCTTATGCCCAAAAAGGTGCAAGCTCTAATTCAGGCTTGTGAATTATTGCAAAATCCAGAGATTATCTTTTTTCTGTTGATTATCTGGTATCAATAATGACTCAGACTACACCAAGTCTCCTCTGTGGAGGGGGTACTAGTGATAAGCCTTTCCTCTGTCTGGCCATGTTTTATAAAACTTCAAGGCTGTAAGATCCTTGCAATCTGTACCCCATCTGTCAAATTTTGGCTGAAATTGGCCAACAGATGTTTTGCAATGCTTCTGCTTCTCTCTGGTTCCACCACATTCCTGCCCCAACATACCTCTGTGACACACACACCCAACACTGTGGTATGCACAAAAGATAGCAAAGCAAGGCTGTTAAAAGCCCTCTTCATGGCTCATAACAAATCCATGCCTGCATATCAACATCTGGAGCAACCTGGTCCAGTGGAAAGTGTCCCTGCCCGTGGCAGGAGGGTTGGAACGAGATGGTGTTTCAGGCCCCTTCCAAAACAAACCGTTCTATGATTCTGTGATTTGACAAGTTTCATGTTGATTAGCCTGATATTCTCTATTTACCCTCTTGTTTCTTACTGCTTCCCCTGGCATTTTTCTTTTAAAGCCAAAGAAATATATTGACTACCAACCCCCTTCTCCTATACTTCCCTCACACAAAACCTTCTGAATTCCAGATTAATGCAACGTTAGAACAAGTTAAGTCTTTTCTCTTTAACTAAGAGGTTGAAAAAAGGGTTAAGGATGTTTTCTGCACCTGGAAATTTTTTCAACAGTAGCAGAGATGAGCAGTCAGACAGCAGCCTTTGATCTTTCCATGCTGTGTCACAGCTTGTGCACAAAAGTATTTCGTGGAGGTTTGGGGGAGTCTGCCATCAGAGACTCCGAAAGGTGGGGAGTGCCCTGATAAAGAGCACTAAGGAAAGACATGCTCTGAGGCCTTGTTTCCTCAGACAAAGCTGTCAATATCCCTTTCCCTTCTATAACACCACCCTAGCTGGACAGTCACACAGATGGAGGCAGTCCTTCTTGAAAAGTCCAGCTAGCAAGGTCTTTCCTGCCTAAATTGTAAATGGACACAGAGGAGGAATTATAGTTCACAGTATCATCGAGAAAGTCCCCTGTAGATCTGAATCTCATTCCTTCCATAGGAATTGAGGCCCAAATTCATCCTGAGCTAGTGTAGAACTGTTATCTAGTCAAGGAAAAAAGAAAGAGAGAAGTATCCCAGGAGAATCAGCCAACCTACCCAAGTCATCCCATGAATGCACTTATCCCTTTCTTTGTATTGACTCCAGAAGCAGCCCTTGTTGCCACAGAGATCTCATAAAAGTAGTTCAAGTTGGGTGGGATAAATACAGATCACTTGACTCAAACCACGATGGGAAAACAACAAGGCCAATAACATTTTGCAAAGGAAGAATTCACCTCAGAGCCCATCAGGTTAAATCTGAACAACTGATTCCAGTATGTTTTCCATAAAATTATATGACTTTACCTGAATCATAGTGTCAGAGCATTTATTTGCTCTTGCATGTGCTGTAGTTGATCTGATTTTCTTTTAAGACAAGAATGTAAGTACGAATAATGGCTCTTAAAGACAGATTGCTAACACACACCATATACAAACTATTTTTGATATATATGGAGAGAGAACACACGATCACAAAGTTTTTCTTCAAAGTTTTTCCTCAACGTGTTTTTTTAGACTGTATTGGATAAACCAGGAGAGACAAACCCCTGATAAAGCAAGAAATTGCAAAGGGAATCAAATTCAGTGTTGTATCTCCACCACCGTTTTACCTAGATGGAATCTGTGGGTGGTGAAGCTGAACAGGATTGCATGAGAACCTCTGATTTAATCCTTAATAGGAGATCAAGATGCAGGATCAACAATATCCAAGCTTTTTTGACAGCTAATTCCCAAATCTGCTCTCAAAAACCTCCAGGGGTGGGTATATCACCACCTAGTTCTCAGAAAATATAATCCAGCACTTCACTCCCATCATATTTCTCCTAATATTGAGATGTTAGGAGTATGCTACATTAACATTTAGGGAAAAGTAAACAAAGAAATAGAAAAACGATCTATTTTTGTACTGGGTTTTCCTATGATATCCTTGCACCAGAAACACGTGGCATGACTGCTTTTATATATATTATATATATTAGGTGGAGAGTGCAGAAGAAGCAAAACTGGGCCAAGGACAGCTTTTTGTAACATAAAAATAGCCCAACTTTTAAATTTAATAGACTGGATTCTTCTTAGATTAGAAACAAGTGCAAAGGACCTCTGCAAAAAAATAAAATGCAACCCTGTGACTCTCCCCTTTCTTCCCCTGCAGGGCTGACGGATAATTGATTGTAAAGATTTTGGCATGTTTAGGACTGTTTCAGGACTCAATTTTGCTTTCCAAGGGCTTGCACAGAGGAGGAAGTCCACATACAGAAAGGAGAAGAGATTTTATATGGCTGGATTATTTTTTAATAAGTAATAAATAATAAGTAGTACAGGAATTTGGAGAGCTGGAATAAATCCGCAGAGGCAGAGAAAAGGAAAGGTTTATAGAGGTGGGTAGAAAGAAATGGTGATACATACACAAATGGTAATAACAGCTTTTTATTTTTTCTGTTGTATCACCATCTAAACACCCCCCATATTTATATCCATAAGCATATGTGACCTAACATGCAATTATGTAGATGCTCAGGAAATGAAATCCGGGCACAGATATGAGTGTGTATGTGTATAAACACTTATGTGGCATTATATTCATATGTATAGAAAATGTATTATATTATTATATTATAATAATATTATGTCCTCCCCAGCACATCAAGGACATTGACCTGTTGGAGCAAGTCCAGAGCACACCACCAAAATGATCAGAGGGATGGAGCAGCTCTGCTGTAAGGAAAGGCTGAGAGAATTGGGATTATTCAGCCTGGAAAAAGGAAGGCTTCAGGGTGACCTAATTGTGGCCTTCTAGCACCTCAAAGGAATCTACAAGAAAGATGGAGAAGGGACTATTTACAAAGGCCTGGAATGACAGGACAAAGGGGAATGGACTCAAACTGACGGAGAATAGGTTTAGACTAGATATTAGGAAGAACTTCTTCCCAGTGAGGGTAGTGAGGCCCTGGCACAGGTTGCCCAGTGAAGCTGTGGCTGCCTCACGCTTGGAAGTGTTCAAGGCCACGTTGGATGGGGTTTGGAGCAACCTGGTTTAGTGGAAGGTGTAATGAGATGGTCTTTAAGGTCCCTTCCAACCCAGGCCATTCTATGATTCTATGATTATGTATTTATGTTGTGGAGTTTTTTCCTTCCCTTTCAGGCTTTACATAATTAATAAGTACTGAAATGCTCAATATATATATTTGTATGATAGGATCTGGATGGAACATAGACATTAGGGATGGTTTAAACAGCTCTCTGGCTGTACTCATGCCACTGGGTTAGAGGTCTCTGCAGCATTAGTGGATCCAGTTTCCTTCATCTTTTCCCTTGGACTTGGTCTGATTGAAACCCATGAGCACTATTGCTCTCTCCTCTAGAGCTGACTGCTACAAGTCTTGCCAAAGAAGCAGGATTAATTTATGCATCAAGTCCCTTTGCCAAAGAATAATGGATATAAACTGGTCAATATACCCAAATTCTCATAATAAAAATTATATACAATCTAAGGTGAAATAAAACCTTCTCCTAGATTTTCTACAACCACTGTTGTTTCCATTTCTAAGGAAATTACAGTAGCTTAAATAAAGGGAATCCTGACAACCATTTATTTTTTGCTTTCCTTTCAGAGCTTTCACAGTTAATAAACACTTAACATTTTCAAAATTAATTGCAGCAGAATTTTCTGCACTATTTAGAGAGCCTTGAAAAAAGGAGTTGTCAAACAGCCCCAATATGTCTCAAACTCGACAACCATATGACTTAGCCTTGTGTTTTAGCCATACGGATGAGGAAGGCAACTGTGATTACTCCTCGTGGAAGGGGGGGATGTGAGACAAGATTGCTAATGTCAGCCTGGCTTGTCAAGTGTAACCAAGACTGTGGAATTGCTGAGCTGTGTACCCAAGAGTGTGTCAAGGCTGGATAACTTCCACAAAATAGGACAGTCCGTCACGTGGTGCTTTGAGCCAGCTAAAGAGTTTGTGTGCCTACAACAGATGTGCCATGTTAAAGATAGTACCCAAAAATGGTCAGGTGCCAGCAGAACAAGTTTGTGAGCAGATCCTCCCAGCAGGAGCCAATTTCAGTGAAACAAGCTGGCAAGGCAGCACACTTGTCATGGATGCAAATGCCAGATTTGGCATCTGCAGGTTTGTGGCACAGGGGAGAGGGGGGAAAGATCCAAGTTTCCACCACCAACTGGTGCCAGGGCTTCAAAGAAGAAATCTCTCAGATGTTCGGTCTGCAAGAAATGTTGACGTGATTGCCTAAATCTCATTTAAATAAAAACAAGAAAGAAAAGTAACAATAAACACAGCAGACCAAAATCTCGAGCAGTAGCTACTTTATAATCTGGTGATCTCCTTTACACAGTGGTTAAAAAAAACTAAGTCCATGTCCTGGCCTCTCTGAAGTCAAATTCTCATCATGGCATCTCTGCTTGTATGAAAATATTCATAGCCCAGACAGTCCTGGAAAATGAATTGTTTCTACAATGTCAGGGCCCACACTGGGCAGTTCTTTGTAGCCTTTTCACTTGTTAAAGATAACTGGGGTTTGTTTAAATAAACACAGAAACCCATGAGCTTGTTTCTCATCAAGACTCTTCCATGGGAGTCTAAACAACTGTTTTTAAGTCTGACTCTTTCCCAGAAGACACTTGTGACAGAGAATGATGGACAAATTTTTATCAAGAACTTTCTGATTTACCAACTCCAGGTGTCATAGGGAGGCACAGTGGCATGTGCCTCAGGACACGAGAAATCTGGTTAAGGAGTAATTTCCAAGATTGTCTCCTCCCTTCAAGCTTTTAAAATATCTGTGACACTAAAATGTACAACTTCTCTGCATTCTAAAACTATGACTGCCCCATCCCTGAAGGTGCTCAAGGCCAGGTTGGATGGGGCTTGGAACAACCTGGTCTAGTAGAAGGTGTCCCTGCTCATGACAGGGATTTGGAACGAGGTGATCTTTAAGGTCTCTTCCAACCCAAACCATTCGGGGATTCCATGATTTTGTGACTGCAGAAAACTTGCACCTTGGACCCAGACAGAGCATCTGCCCCAAAGACTCTGGAGATGGTTACCATCACTGAGGAGATGTTCTGCAGGGTTCGGAGTCACCCTGGGGACAGATGGCTTGCAGTTCCACTTAGAGTTTCATTCATGCTGAGTGCAAACAACTTGCAGAACAGGCTTGCCAATATTACAGAAGCAATGCCAAACCAGCTGTTTTTTCCCATTGCCTGAAACCAAAAAATTCTGGTTTTCTTCATTTCAGGACAGCAAACAGTGGCTTAATTTCCAGGACAATATACCCATTTACTACAGTTTCTTTTCAAGACAGTAGACAGTGACAGCTTCTCCTAAAATTCCAGCAGGTAAAAGCTGGCAATATTCACCTGAGACTTCTTTTCTCATGAATCAGATCGACCAGGATTGAGTTGGTAGGAGTTGTTTGTCTTACACAGGGTATTCCAGGTGTGTTTTCCTGGTTGTTATGTTCATCCTACAGTTTGGATCTAATTTGGAGAACAAAACTTACCTGTACAAAAATGCTGGCATAAAAATAGGTCACACATGAATTTGAAACTCAGATGAGAGAAAAAGGGGAAAGGCGACTCTTTTGGAGTCATACTGACTGAATTAAACTCTAACCAGACAATTTTTTGCATAATTTGAGAAAATGGATAAGGAAGAACAGTTATAGCAAAGCCATACAGCATCCAAGATAAAAAGACTGAGACTGTGGCTACAGTTTTGTGTAACCTGGATGGAGAAAATAAGTTCTTGGAAAAACCATAACATTTTACTATCTGGAAAATCCTTACATCCTTTCATCTCTGCTGCCTAATTCCTATTTTTTTTCCTAGTTTAAGCTCAAGAAAATTTCATGAGGACAACAGTCTGCAGAGCATTTCATGGGGCTACAATTATTTGTTTACCCATAAGGGGTGTTTTTAAGATCAGTAACCCAAACATTTAAAGACACTCAGACTGAAGTTGCCTCAGCCGATAGATTAACACTACAGAGTGCAAGCTCCTGTGAGCTGAATCTATGTAGATCCTTCTTTCTTCATGTAGAAAAAGAAAAGAATTAGGGAAAAATCAGTTTTATTTTTCCAACTAGAGTTGTGGGTATGGGATTTCAGGGCTTATATCTGGAAAGGGATCCAGTTGAGCTCTAGCATTTGATAGGAAACTCTGAAAAGCACTGGAAGTCATCATATTTCATTCACAAGTGCCTGGTTACATGCAACCCATTCTTTATGAGCAGGTTGGATGGGGCTTGGAGAAACCTGATCTAGTGGAAGGTGTCCCTGCCCATGGCAGGGGGTTGACACAAGGTGATCTTTAAGGTCCCTTTCAACCCAAACCATTCTATAATTCTATGATTCTCTGTTACTTCAACAATTCACAAGGGGAAAGATAGTGAGATGGCTTGTGAAATAGCCAAAGCCAGGTGGAATACGAACTGGAACTGATGCCCAGGAGGGAGGGCAGGCAGTGGTACGACTTGGACCAGGTGGATTCCCTTTCCACCTGGCCCTGCCAGACAAGCTCCCACCCCACACTCTGCCCAGGTCACAGTGTGACTTTGCCTCCCCACAGGCAAACCCACAGGGCAGGGGACAACCCTCAGCATGGTCCCAGCCATGGCCATGACAGGGTAGGGCTTCAGGGCTCTTGCAGAAAGGAATATCCTTTCCCCTGCCCATTTAATTCTTGGCCTCTTCTCTGTCTGTGCCTGCAGAGCTGGCTGGTGACAGAAGTGACAGCATTTCACTGGCTGTGTCACCTGTCCTGCTGGCACTAAGAATAGAGCAGCTCTGTTCCTCTGCTGCCGCTAAATCCCCATGAGTATATGACACAATCCAAGGAAATCCAGCCCCTCTGCCTTGTCGTGTTGCCATAAGCTTTTGTGCCACCAAAGAGAGCCTGGATCTGATCACAGCCCCATCCAGGTGTTGCAACAGCAGCACCAAAGTGAGCAGATGTGTTGGGATGCTCAGGATTGCAAAAGGACACTGCAAGTTGCATTTTTATAAGCACATTCTTATACATCCACCAAGGCTACTGTGCTCATCCCCTTGTGCTTATTTCAACATTTTCCCAGCCCTCCTCAGATTAAGCAGGAGTATCTTCTTGTTTCTTGGAAACACTCTACAAACATGTTGCCAAATTACCTGAAAATGTGGGTTAAAGCTGCTTCAGGAATGGGAATCCCTGTATGGAAAACTATTGCACAATGAAGGCTAAAGAATTGATTTTGGCCATTGGATCATTTGTTGTTGACCTGCACTACACTAAGTTTTGTGACTTAGAGATTCAAGTTCCATAAGTAGCTGTGCCTACATCAAAACATCTTTGCTCTGTATAGTCCAGAACTGAGAAACTTCTCTCCAGAAATTTCTTCTTGTGGGACATGTCCTCGTGAGCTGAAATTCCTCTGCAGCTGCTCACCTTCTCCCTAGGACAAGGGGGAATGGTTTCAAACTGAAAGAGAGGAGGTTTAGATTAGATTTTAGTAAAAAATTCTTCCCTGTGAGGATGGTGAGGCCCTGGCACAGGTTGCCCAGTGAAGCTGTGACTGCCCCATCCCTGGAAGTGTTCAAGGCCAGGTTGGATGGGGCTTGGAGCAACCTGGGGTAGTGGAAGGTGT